>NC_091843.1:66064505-66367536 GCF_037783145.1 Equus przewalskii
AAATCTTTTAACAAAATATTAGCAAATTGAATCCAACCATGTATAAAAAGAATTATACAGCATAACCAAGTGGAATTTATCCCAGATAATGCAAAGCAGGTTCAATATTCAACAATCAATTAATGTAATCCAGTACATCAGCAGACTAAGAAGAAAAATTACAAGATCATATTAATAGATCCAAAAAAAGCATTTGACAAAATCCAACACCCATTCATGATAAAAACACTCAGCAAACTAGGAATAGAAAGGAAATTCTTCAACTTGATAAAGAACATCTACAAAAACCCTACAGCTAGCACCATACTGAATAATGAGAAGCCTGAAACTTTCCAGCTAAGATGAGAAACAAGGCAAGACATTCCCCTGTCGCCACCGTTTTTCAACATCATACTGGAAGTCCTAACGCTGCAATAAGACAATAAAAGGAAACAAAAAGTATACAAATTGGGAAGGAAGAAATAAAACTGTCTTTGTTCACAGATGACATGATTGTTTGGGTAGAAAATCTGAAGAATCCACAAAAAAAACCCTCCTGAAACTAATAAGTGAGTATAGCAAGGTTGCAGAACACAAAGTTAATATACAAAAGTCAACTTCTTTCCTATACACCCAACAATTAACAAGTAGAATTTGACATTAAAAGTACATCATTTATATTAGCACTCCAAAAAAATTAGGTATAAATCTAACAAAATATGTACAAGATCTGTATGAGGAAAACTACAAAACTCTGGTGAAAATACGAAAGAAGAACTAAATAAATGGAAAAATACTCCATGTTCATAAATGACTCAATATAGTCAAGAGGTCAGTCTTCCCAACTTGGTCTACAGATTTAACACAATCCCAATCAAAATTCCAGTAAGGTATATTTTGAATATTGACAAACTGATTCTAAAGAGTGTAATGAAGAGGCAAAAGATCTGGGATAGACAACTCAATCTTGAAGAACAAGATTGTAGGACTGACACTATCTGACTTTAAGACATACTGTAAAGCCACAGTAATCACAACAGTGTGGCATTGGTGAAAGAATAGATGAATAAATCAATGGAAAAGAATAGAAAGCCCAGAAATAGACCCACATAAATATAGGAAACTGATTTTTGACAAAGGAGCAAAGTCAATAAAATGGAGCAAAGATACTTTCTTCAACAAATGGTGTGGGGACAAATGGTCATCCACTTGCAAAAAAATCTAGACACAGACCTTACACCCTTCACAAAAATTAACTCAAAATGAGGCACAGATCTAAATGTAAAACACAAAGCTATAAAACTACTAGAAGATAACATAGGAGAAACATCAGATAACCTTGAGTATGGTGATTTTTTAGATACAACACCAAAGGAACAATTCATGAAAGAAATAATTGATAAGCTGGACTTCATTCAAATTAAAAATGTCTGCTTTGCAAAAGACAGTGTCAAAGGAATGAGAAGATAAGCCATAGACTGAGAGAAAATATTTGCAAAAGATACATCTGATAAAGGACTGTTATACAAAGAACTCTTAAAACTCAAAAATAAGAAAACAAACCACCGATTAAAAAATTGGCCAAAGACCTCAACAGACACCTCATCAACGAAGATATACAGATGGCAAAGAAGCGTATGAAAAGATGTTCGACATCATATGTCATTAGGGAATTTCAAACTAAATTAATAAGATACTACTACACACCTATTTAAATGGTCCAAATACAGAACACCGACAACAGCAAATGCTGACAAGAGCATGGGGAACAACAGGAACTCTCGTTGCTGTTGGGAACACAAAATGGTACCATCACTGTGGAAGATAGTTTGGTGGTCTCTTACAAAATTAAACATACTCATACTATACGAGCCAGCAATCATGCTCCTTGGTATGTATCCAAAGGAGCTGAAAACATATCCCCAGAAAAGCCTGCACATGAACACTTATAGCAGCTTTTATTCATAATTGCCAGGATTTTGAAGCAACCAAGATGTCCTTCAGTAGGCGAATGGATAAATAAACTGTGGCACATCCAGACAACACACTATTATCCAGAGCTAAAAAGAAGCGAATTATCAAGCCATGAAAATACATGAAGGAAACTTAAATGCATATTATTAAGTGAAAGAAGTCAATTTGAAAGGCTATATACTGTATGATTCCAATCATATGACATTCTGGAAGAATTCAGGCACACCAATTCTGGCTCTATCATTTAACTAGCTATTTGCCTCTAGTCAAGTGACTTAATCTTTCATTTCCTTAAGTTACTCATCCATGAAATGGGACTAAAGAATGCCTCCCTCATAGACTTGTTATGAGAATTAAAGAAAATAATGCATCTAAATTGATTAGCACAGTGCAAAAAATACGCCCCTGCCAATCTTCTCACGTATGAGAAACATCCTGCAGTTCCCTCTAGAATATATAAAGAAGATAAAGCATAATGAATGCTCTCTAGCAGTTCATAATCTAGAAGAATCTTTTGAAATATAGTGACATTAGTTCATAATAAATTTTGCCATAATGAGAAATGTGATTTAATCAAGAGTTAAGGGCCTTAAAAGGGAATTCCATTGCAATCTACTGTAAAAACAGAAACCTTCAGGCGCCATTACAAGTACAAAGACTGTCTCAGCTATTTTGCGACCATACACTCCTCTGCAGGGTTCAAATCCTAGTATTACTCAGCTTTATAGCTTTGATGAACATCGCAAACAGGAAGCCGCTAAATGCTTCGTCAGTGCTATATTTGATGCTGGTTTAGCCCTTACTTAGAGAACTGTATTCCATATTGATCCTCCTACCTCAGAAATGATACAACTACTCTTGGGGAAGTGAAAATATACAGAGCTATGCGAGCTAAGCTCAGCTCTATGATTTATGTCTGCAAGATATGAAATGCTAAAAAGGCAAGGAAGCTCAAGAACATATTTTCATCAAAAAGGCATAGAGTCTTGTAGTCCCTGCTATACAAATAGCTCCCTAGCAACCACTGGAAATATGGCTACAAAAAAAGGCAACGTATTGAAATAATTAAAAATATAGACACACTTGACCCAAAGCCCACGGAAACCTCCTACAGGCTTCACTGGACACAGCAGAATTCAGTCCGGAAGATAATTAAGGTCAAGGTCTTCCCTTCATCCCAAACCAACTACTGCAACTACGCTTTTAACAATAACGAAATCTTTTGGGTGTGACTCTAAGGATGACTTATAGTGAGGTTCTGATTTAGTTACAGGGAATAATTTTAAGCATCACACAGCAGAAGCATATTAAAGGTAGAATTTTACTGAATTCATTGAGTAAACCAGTTGTCAGGTCACTATCAAGACTTTCAAAGCAATACAATTTAATGCAGTTTCTAATCAGACCTTTTGAACCAAAGAAATTCCGATTTTATAAAAATTAACAGTTTTAAAAAATTATTTAAATGATATTCATGACACCTTTTCTTGCATTTTATTTATGCTAAGTCGTTTTTTAAGAGCAAAGCAGAAAATAATGGCATATTTATCTCTTATTATAATTTAAATGTAAATTTTAATGCAAAATTGCCTACGTAGCAAATTTTCAATTTTGATTTTTGCAGAAAATCCATTTGTACAGACTATCTGGGGTCCCAAATCATTCTTTAAAAATTAAATATTAAACATTGTTTTATTGGTTTTCAACATTTCCAGTCAAGGTCAGGACAAGCATAGAAGATACATTTGTGGTTGGAGAATGAAATGTGAATGTTAACCTTGACAACGTAAAAGCAAATGTGTAGCTGAGAGGAGGAAGATGTAGAAATAGGAAAGGGAAAGTGAGAAAGAAGTAGGGGTCCTACTACTTAGATGTACTCATTTTACAAAGCAAGGAATCAAAAACTCCTGCCAAAAGAATGAGTTCTATGATACCATTTAAGAATTACAAAGGTTTAGGAAAACTAAAAATAATATTAATATCAAAACTTCAGCATGGGGGATGGGGACGGGAGAGTAATATAAGTGAATTATCACCTCAAATTTCTTAATAGTAAGTCTATGGATGTGGGTTATTGATTTAGGGAGGAGTACAGGAATAAGCACAATTCTCTAAAGTTATCGAAGTGATCTCCAAAAGAAATTTTAAAAGTAACAGCTAAAAGATCTTGTCTTTGGGGAGAATAGTTGGGAATAGAGAAGCATGGGTGAGAAATCGTAACTTTTCATCATAAACTCATCTGTATTATTTGATTATTTACCATATACATGTGTTATTTTGAAAAAACAAATTTTTAAATAAAATATTACTATATATGTATATTAGCGCTACTTATTAATAAGTGGTTAGAAATAAAAGCAATAATAGGTAACTTTAAAAGAAAACATTTACAGAATATTTTCATCATAAATCACCACAATATGATAGAAAAGAATTTATTCTGAAGAGCTTAGTATTTCCCAACTTATCAACATTTTCCTTATAAAATAGGTCCATGATAGAAAACATTATTCCTGTTTAACAGCTGGCAACCCACTCAGCAGTGTAATAGGAAGAGGAACAAAGAAGAGACTACTTTTCCAGGCATTGCCAGGAGTATCAGGGTGACATTGGGAAAGTCATGTCCAATCTACTGGGCCTTAGTTTCCTCTTCCACTGAATGAGAGAATTAGGCAAAAAGGCCTTTAAGGTTGCTTCAAGCATGATGCTATGTGACCTTCAGCAATGCAGTTCATTTCATGGAACTAGAATCACAGATTTCAAAAATTTAAAACTATCGTAAGAGTCAATCTTACTCCCTCATTCTGAGGAGAGGAAGGTGAGGTCTCGTGAAACTTCTAGAGCCGTAAGAGCTAAGAGTGGTAGAATGAGAACTAGAACCCAGATCCTCAGACTCCCATGCTGCCAAGTGTGTCTTCTCTCTTGGTCTGCTTGGGCTGCCACAGCAAAATACCGTAGACTGGGTGGCTTAAACAATAGAAATTTATTTTCTCAACAGTCCCGGAAGCTAGAATTCTGAGATCAGGCTGTCAGCATGGTCGGGTTTTAGGGAGGGCTCACTTCCTGGCATCAGATGGCAGCCTTCTCACTATGTGCTCACACGGTCTCTACTCGGTGCATGTGCGTGGACAGAATCTTTCTCTTCCTTTACTTATAAAGCCATGAATCCTATCAGATCAGGACTCCACACTTATAACCTCGTTTAACCTTAATTACATCCTAAAAGCCCTATCTCCAAACACAGTCACATTGGGGGTTTGGGCTTCAACATATGAATCTGGGGGGAACAGAATTCAGTCCATAGCATCTTCTTTCATAAAATGGATGACACAGCTTTTTCACATCTCTCCTCCCTGCTAATGTAACACAACAATTCTTGTCTCTGTATTTCAACATTTCAATATGAGGGAAATAATACTTGCATATAAAAAAGGCTGGACAGTATTTCCCATTTCTCAGTGATGACTTGTTTAAGAGACTAACTGCATAAATATTTGCATATGATACATTTCTCACTCTCCACATCAAAGTGTAAATTCAAAGACACAAACGTACAGATGCTAAAGTATTCTATGACATCTTCCATACACACTTATCTTCAGTTGCTCTAACCCAGTCTGCTTGTGTAGTCTTCTCTCAGCAAAATTCCGAAGAGTAAAAACTACACACTCATACCCACTAAAGCTAATGGATTTCTAGAAAGAAAATATTTTGCTCTCAGTTGAACATTTCCTTTGTGGTCCAGTTTCACAAAAAATACCCTACATCTTCCTTTCAAACTGACAGAAGTAAACAAAAATTCAAAGTCTGGGTGAGGTGACGGTTGTATTTTCAGTTTAGGGTTAAAAAAAAGAGTTTATTTGCTAAAGTCAAAAAGCATATGGAGTAACTGAAATTCAGAAATAAGGAGCTGAGGATGGGAAACTCAGTTTTGGAGGAAACTGATACTTAAATTACAACATGCCTAGAAATGGGAAAAGACACGCAAAACCCATGAAGTGGGAGACGGTATAATTTGTTAAGTAAAAAGAAACCATTAAAAATACAGAAAAGGGTGCACACTATAGATCAAATAGAAAATACTTTAGCAGAGGCTTCTGAGACAAAGGGTAAGGACAAGGAAACTTATACGACTTCATCCTCACAGATCAGTGAGTGGAGACAGTGTAGTTGTCCAATAAACCTCCCTTCCTCAGCCTATCCCAACCCATAAACCCCTCCCTCAACTAAGTCAATCAGCCACTCCTTGGCTCCCAGAGCACCCAGGGTAGATAACCTTCATTCTAATCCTTATACGCCATCTTGCAGTGTTTTTCCAAGTGTGATTCTCACACCATTTGCATCAGACTCATCTCCACCATTCCCCAGGCCACCCACCCCTACGTGCTTATTAAATATTCAGATCCTTTGTCATCCTTTCTAAGGATGGGCTCAGGAACCTGCATTATATCTAGTGTTCCAGTTGATTATCCTGTGCACTACATTTTGAAAATCATTGCTATACATTAGCTGCCAGCTTGTCCCTTACCAAACTGTGAACGCCTTTGATGACAGTTATCATGATTTATCTGCCTCTTTATTGCCAATGACAAGCTCAAGTAGGTCCTTGATAAATATGTGTTGACTGGGACCCTGAGGAGCACCTCAACCCAAGCAGAAGGCAGGGAAGTGGAACTCACCAAATGACTGACCACATCTAAAACACGGCATTAAATCTTCAAAATCAGGACAAAATGAGTGAGAAATTATCTTGGGTTCTGATTCCGAGTTGACTCAATACTTCACAAACTGTTTCTGAAACATTTACTAATCTTGCTCTGTGGGAAACCAAGCGAGAGCTAGTTGAGGCTCCAATGAGTTCTGTCACTTGAGTTCATGACTCAGGGAAGACACAGCGATGGTACTTCTGAATGCCGAAGAAGCCAGGAAGTTCCTCACTTCTGTGGAGTACAGAGCAGGATCGGTAACAGAAACAGCGGTGGAGGTGAAAACCACATGAGACTCACATCTAGGACTCACACAGGAAGCCACACCAAAGGCTGACCCCGCCGTCAAGTACAACCATATATGAGAAAGCAGAGATCAGGATTGGAGTGACTTTTCCAGAAAGAAGAACACCAGGATGACAGTTGGTCAGTGGGAAACTAAAAGGTGAATAGTAAAACCTCTATTTAGATCCTTGACTCTTGCCTCTCACCTGAATATGTAGGTTGTAGGGAGTAAGGTGAGACTTGGCAACTTCTGTCCTGCCAGAAAAGAACAGTCAGGTTAGCAGAAACAGGATATGCTACCTGCCCAAGGAAGTGAGCTGTGAAATATAATATAAATACTAGGTCATGTCCAGCTTTCGTGGTCATGTCAGTGTGTGGGTCAATCTAATTATGATACCAACATCACAGAGGACTAGATTTCAAATGATGTTTCTGGGGAAAACATGTTCAAACTCATTTTCTCGTTGTTTATTTGCTGTAAGTTGCACAGGTTGAAAATGTTTAGCCCTTTACACAAGGAAAAGTACCAGCCTCAGGTACATTCTGTTTATGATAAGGCTTAAACCCAGAGCAGAAGACAGCTGAGAGTTGACGAGCAGTTCAGAATGGAAATGGCCAAAGAGAGATCTTTTACATCTAAGTAGCTAAGAGCTCCTGGAGAAAACTATCCAACCTTGCCTTCTGATGGCCTGGCATTCCTTTCCATGTCTCTATTCTGCTCTTGCTCTCAATTTGAAAATAGTTATTCCAAACCATCTTCATAAGTCCCCGCCCCACCACAGTCCCTATCACTTTTACCTAGTGACGTCATATTGTACTTCACAGAGAAAATAAGATGCCAGTAGCCAGAGCATCTTCATCTTCCTGCTTGGCCTCTTCCCCTACCCAGAAAAGGAACTTATCCACACCTGTCCTCACCTCCTTTCCCCCATTTCAGTGGGAAGACAGAGAGGTCTCCCTACCCCCAATCAGATCTAGACCCTCCACCTGGGCTCTGGGTTCCTTCCCCTCACAGCCATTCAGGCACTTGGCCTCAACTATTACCAATTTCTCTTCTGTCTGTTTAATCTATTATTCCCCCCCCCCAGACACTTGAGTCCTGATCTTATTAAAAAAATGTATCTCAATCTATCAAAGCCAGACTTCTTTAAAGAATAATCTGTAATTCCTGTATCCAAATTCTAAAGTCCTCAACGCCTTATAGTGCTATAATCCAGCTTCTGAGTCCACCTCTTCACTGGAACTGCTCTTGTGTTTTCTGATCACTTAGAACCACCAAACCCAGTAAGAGGCACTTGACACTGCTAGCCACTCCTTCTCTCTGATTCGCTATTCCCTCTCAGATCTGTTATGTCTGTCTGTCTGTCTGTCTCTCTCTCTCTTTCTCTGTGTCTCGCTAGCACGTGCACATTTTCCTCCTACCTATCTGGATATGCCTTCCTTGTCTCCTAAGAAGGTTTGACTTCTCTATCTCTTCGAATGTTCCTCAGAGTTCTAATCTTGGTCATCTTTTCTTACACTCTACTCACCCTCCCAGGCTCTCACCTACATGACCATCTGGTTGTATTCTAATGACTCCCCATCTCCAGCACAGAACCCTCCTCTGAGTTCCAAAGCCATATGTCCAGCTGTCTGTGACCCGTTAGACTCAGTATGTCCAAACTCAAAATAATCCTCTCTGCCTATGCCCTCTCACCTCAAGTCTACTTTTCTTCCCAGATTCTCTACCTGGCTTAAGAGCACAATCATTGCCCTTGTCAGACAGCAAATCAGGAAGCTCTTTATTTGTTTGTTTGTTTTTCAAAAATATTTAATTCTCCCCATCTCACACACAGTACCCAAAGTCAATTATACTAGTTTCTAAGCAGAATAAGATATTCTGGGGTAAGCAATGCTTCATATATGTTATTTATGTTGTCTAGAGCAATGCATGGTTGTTCAGGTCATTTACCTGTCATTAGACTAGCTATTTTGGGAAAAAAACACATGGCTCAAAAAGCAAACAGATTGAGGTAAAATATTCCTTAGTTCACTAATATGGCCGCAGTGTGGAAATGTTATATATTATGGAAGCAGTGCATGTGATGGGGTTTTTCAAGTTACTGGATATGGTCTGGGTAACTTGAATTATATTGCTTTTTTTTTTAACATAATAAACCATATTATAACTTCTCTACACTGCATAAAATAACTTAAGAGCAAAATTTTCCCCTCATATTTTATTCCAAAAATTATCAACCTCATAGTAAAATGGAAAAAACTGCACTGTAAACATTCGTATACCTAGATTCTACTCCATCATTTGTGCTCTTCTTGCTTTATCACGTATTAATCCACCTAGCCTTCCCTCAATCCACCTTATTCCAAAGTAAGTTGTAGACATCAGTGCACTCCACCCCTAAACACTTGAGCATGCCTGTTATTAACCACAGTTATTTTGAGGACGGGAATTTTCATATATTGCAATGCACAAATCTTTAGTGTATCATTCAAAGAGCTACACATTCTTGACTTCTCCTTCTTCCTGCCCACTCGTCTCATATTCAGTCACCTTCTATATTGCTCAACTCTCACTCCTCTCCTCTAACCCCACAGCTTTAGTTCACACCTTTGTCATTTCTCATCTGAGTTATTGGAAAGTTATCCAATTGTTTCCATTTTAATTCATTCCCACAGCACTTCAAGGTAATTTTTCTAAACCACAAATTTGATGTCATTTCCTGCTTAAATTCCTTGTATGGTTCTACCCTAAACACTTGGGGGAAGCTTTAGGATAAAATCCAATCTCTTGAGCCTGGTATACGAGGATTTGACCCTGTCTATTTCTCTGGCCTCATTTCTTGCCCCTTCCCCGCCTTCCCCAACGTTTTCCTAACCCCTTCTCATACAAATACTAGTCACCAAAGGTATAAAATTCTTTGCAGTATTTCTTGCGCCCTCATGCTCTGCACCTTCTTAGATGGTGTTTCTTCTGTCTGCAATGTCCTGCTGTCCTTTCTTCATCTAGCTACCTCCTAGTCACTCTTCCTGACTCAGTTCAGACATTACCTCCTCCACCGAGCCTTGCATGTCCACCCTCTACCCCCACTGCAGACTTGGTTGATGCCCCTTCTAGGATTTCCTAAACATCATGAACACACATCTTTCTTAGAATTTTGCCCCAGTATTTGCTTGTCAGTCATCCCAACCAGTCTGCAGCTCCTTGAGGGCAGAGAACAAATCCTGCTTCTCATCTCTCTGGTTCCAGATACATAAATGCTCAATACATGTTCACAGAAAAAAAGTAGACAAGAGGAAGGCAGGAGTATTGACAAGATGTTTGAGAATATTCAGCACTCAAGGTGAATGGCGAGATAGTGTTAACTCAAGATAACATCTAGGGGCTGACACGGTGGCACAGTGATTAAGTTTGTGCACTCTGCTTCGGCAGCCCTGGGTTTGCGGATTCAGATCCTGGGTGCAGACCTACACACTGCCCATCAAGTCTTGCTGTGGCAGCGTCCCACATACAAAATAGAGGAAGATTGGCACAGATGTCAGCTCAGCAACAAGACAATCTTCCTCAAACAAAAAGAGGACGATTGGCAACAGAGGCTAGCATGTTAGCTCAGGGCCAATCTTCCTCACCAAACAAAAGAAAATATCTAACACAAATTTAAAACCAAAGGGATCACTTTAGCCTACATAGGCACTTCTCTGTGGCTTCAGGCAAATCATAAGTAAGAGTAAGATCATGAGCCACTTTCTAATTTTTTTAAAATTTTTAATTATGGTAAAATACACCTAACATAAAATTTACCATCTTAACCATTTTGAAGTATGCAGTGTAGTAGTGTTGAGCCATATTGAGCACATTGTTGTGCACGTGCCACTTTTAATTATATAAATACAGGTTGTATCTTCCTTTTGTAAAAAGGACAAATAACAGCATTAAGAAAGCTCTGAAGTAAGGAGTCTAGATTTTTGCCTAAATTCCACATAGCAGCTTTGCAAAGGCTGCCCTAAGGATGCACCACTAAGTACCTGGCAGCAGCTTCTAGAGATGAAGGCAAAACTATCAAATCGCAGTAATCAGAGGGTGTTTTCTTCCAAAGGACAAGTGCATCAGACTACATTTCTGGTGTTAAGAATCCCATGGGCGGGGCTGGCCCCGTGGCCGAGTGGTTAAGTTCGCGCGCTCCGCTGCAGGCGGCCCAGTGTTTCGTCGGTTCGAATCCTGGGCGCGGACATGGCACTGCTCGTCAGACCACGCTGAGGCAGCGTCCCACATGCCACAACTAGAGGAACCCACAACGAAGAATACACAACTATGTACCGGGGGGCTTTGGGGAGAAAAAGGAAAAAATAAAATCTTTAAAAAAAAATAAAAAATAAAAAAAAAAAAGAATCCCATGGGCTTTACACCCAACAGCGAGAGCCAGTCTACGTGAGGCCTGGCCCTGATTATCCTACTGACTATACTCTGGGTGATTTCGAAGAAGCAATAGAGATCCAAACTATACCATTAATTAAACAGCACGTCATCCCACATCTTACCCAAGAAAATGAAGCTTCATTTAGCCCTAAGTTTCTCTGGACTGGACTATTTGGCAATCCTCCACAGCAAATGAGTGAGAAAAGAGATAAGAAATTTGAAATATATTGACAGTATCTGAATCCAGGCATTTGATAGATTCATTGCACTGATTCTAACATAGTCGATTCACAGCTCGGAGGAGGTCAATACCCACCTAGAAGCCAGGGCAGAGTGTATTACCCAACAATGCAAAGCTTGGTGCCACAAGAAGGACTTAGAAAAGAAGTCACAGTGAATCAGTCCACAGCTATTTATTGAGGTTCTAAAATGGACCAGCAGTGTGTAAAATACAATAACATTAAAATTAGCAAGCTTGGCTCCCATCTTTCAGAAATAAAACTTTCAAACTATAGAAAATCTGATCATAAGTAATGTAAACCAAGAAGCAAAAATTATCATATTTGCTGCTTCAAAACTGGGAGAGAGTATAAACTGACAGAAAAACCTACAATTGATTACAAAGGCAATCTCCTAGAAAGAAAGAAACTGAAAGATTTGGGACAGTTATCCAGAATTGGATGATGATGGTTTTCACGATTAATCGATTACTTTTCTTGGTGTGGGATGTATTTTGACTCTAAGAAATAGCATATTTCAACCTGTCTTGAGCAAATGGTGGTATTTACTAGAGAGATACATGAATACTTCATTGAATCCAAAGAGCAGAAGATACACTTGGGCCCCTCCGGGGAAGGAAACAAGGAACTGGGAGTCAGGACCCACGGTTACACTCACCATCACCCTGCAAGGTTAAATACTCCCATTCCCACTTCTCTTGGTTCGTCTCCTTTATTTCTCTCTCTCACTGTGGACAGGCTTTCTCTGTCTTGGGATGCACGTGGTCCAAAGATGACACTCCCCACCAAACCCTGTTTTTCTATCCCCTCACATCCAGTATGGGTGAACTAAAACCTCTGAGACCTAATTCTAAATTCTTGAGTGGAGAAACAGATGAGGATAGCTTAGGTCATCTATCCAACCCCAGATGTTTGTTCGCTGTGACTTTTCCAGAAGTCTCTACTTCCTAGGACTTCAGATGTGCTACCACATTTTGATATTCTACGCATAGGATTGCAAAAACGCTTCAGCACTTACAGCATTTTGATTTATCCAGTAACCAAGTGAAGTTATAGAAATGTGAAGTGAGAACATAAGTGCCAAATTCTTAAATTACCAGATGAGTATTGTTGGTTTTCATCCCACCCAACAAAAAGCACAAGCACTTTTTTTTTAGGTAAAGAGTTTCAAGCACACCCTTAGGATATTCAATTTCTACTATGCATTTTTTTTTTTTTTTCACAAGAGGCAGACTCAGCTTTACTTACTGGAAAAAGCAGTCTGGGCAGTTGTTCTCATCACCAATGTGGGAGCCTCTATCTGGAAATCTAAGCATTTATGGACTTCTAAGACTGGCAACATGGAGACAGAGAGCATAAACCACCATTTCTCACCAAGATGCTTTGTCTTAGAGAATAAGAGTTGTGCTTGGCAACAAATGCCAGAAGGCTCTGAAGTACCAATTACTAACTATTTAAGGACAATGCCATCTCCAAAATGGAATAAGGCTCACAATGATGAAAAGCTGATTCTGTTGCAGGAGTCAAGTATTTCCACACTCTTTCTAGCAAGCCTTTATAATCTGTATTAATCACAAGTTTCTTTGGGGATTCTTGTCTCAGGGATAAGCTTAAACCATTAATTAAGTCACTGCATATGTGACGCCGGAATTGTTCCCTCCTTATTTATAATACATACTTGTCTACTGGTCTGAATGAGGAGAATGGAATGCAGATGCCCAAGCTGCCTGCTTCTGCAGAACCTAGACTGTGGGGTGCTGCCTTATGGGCTGAAATGTACCCTCTCAAAATTCATCTATTGAAGCCCTAACCCCAGTACCTGAGAGTGTAACTGTGTTTGGAGAAAGGGTCTTTAAAGAGGTGATTAATTTAAAACGAGACCACTAGGGTGGGCCCTAATCCAATCTGACTGACATCCTTATAAGAAGAGGAAATGTGGACACACCAAGGGA
Organism: Equus przewalskii; assembly: GCF_037783145.1. Lineage (NCBI taxonomy): Eukaryota > Metazoa > Chordata > Mammalia > Perissodactyla > Equidae > Equus > Equus przewalskii. The sequence goes on from NC_091843.1 coordinate 66,078,055, forward strand.
AATTTGAGCTCTGGGGATGCTTGAGCACAGAGAAAAGATCAGGTGAGAAGGTGGCCTTCTGCAATCCCAGGAAACAGGCCTCAGAAGAAACCAAACCTGCCAATGCCTTGACCTTGGAGTTCCAGCCTCCAGAACTGTGAGAAAATAAATTTCTGCCAGTTAAGCCACCCCATCTGTGGCATTCTATTATGGCAGCCCTTAAGAAACTAACGTGCTCCTCCATGAGAGATTTTACTATCAGAGGATTCCCTAATCCTTTTCTTCAGGGTGACCCATTCATAAGTTTAACTGTATGTGACCCCAACTTAGTCTGTTTCTTATACTAGATATGGAGAGAAACCATAAGAGATGTTCCCACAACACACGGCTCTCATTTCCTCATGGCAACAATTGACCGGGACAAGTACTAGCTGCCTCCTTTACATGAGAGAGACGTTCCGCAGTTTCGCACAGTCCCTCATATTTCCTATTGTCATATGGCTAATTGCTCCACCCATTTATGATATCTGTCTGACCTCTGTAAGCACTTGAGTCCCTGAGATGGTCTGCTCAGAACCAGGCTGCTGAAGTCACAGAGCTTCTATCACTGGCACAGAGACATTGATCAAGCATCCCAGGGAGACTTGGCAGCAGCAGGCCCATTACAAACATTTCCTCTAAAGCCAGTTGACATTGATTTTTTTGGATACACCTCTGAGGACAAAACAGAGTCACAGAATCAAAGAAGCAACAATTCTTCTCTGGCCATTGCAATTATTGAAGTAGAATCACCTTGTATACATACCAGATAATAAAAAGGGGGGTTATCCTCCCCTTTCCACTTGCTTATTTAAAAATTATGTTATCTGAGGAAGGAAGGTTGTTCTGTGTCCAAACGGGGATATTGTGGCTCAGTATGAATCGGGGGTTTGAGTTGTTGCAGGGCTTTTTAGTGAAGAGTTGAAAAGATTAATTTTGCCCCAAATAAGGTTGGTTGAAAGGTGGTTGTTGATTTGCAATGCCACCCAGCACCAGCTTCGTTAGTCCCCACTTATTTATAGAAGTTGCAAATAATCAGAGAAGCGCCTCCAGAGATATTCTGTCAGCCATGGGAACCCAGACTACCCCCAGGGTCAAGGAGAATCCTCACAGGAAAAAAGCCAAGAGTGTGCTAGCGATGTCAGAGCTGCACAGAGCTCAACAGCAGAGATTTCTCTGTTTTCTGTCTCTCCATAACCCTCTCGCCCTCCCCTTCTCCCTTTCTCTCAATCTCTCTCCACTCTCATTCATTCACTCTGTCCTCCTTAAGTTGACTGAAAAGATTTCCAACTAGGGAGGGTCTCCTCAACAATCAGAGTTCAAGGGCAGCTGCTTTTGCAGGAGGCTCAGGATTTCCTCAAGACATGCTATAGAAACTCACCTGCACAGGCACTGGTTAGCAATAAAGACTTTAAAGCAAATGGCCAGCATCTCAGCATTGATCTGTGCTTCCCCATAATCTGACACCAAAGATTCATTTGTTCAAATGGCCAAATATTAATTCAGCGGCCTACCTGGACAGAAGCTAAACCCACACTTCCCACCAAACATACACACACATGCATACAACAACAACAACAACCACCCCTCCCACATACATACACTAACCACCATTCTCACACACAACCACAAACACATACACCACCCACCACCACACACACTTCATCTCATCACACACACGCATAACAACACCACCCACACATAATGCCAACCACACATACATACACACACACGCTTCACAATATGCACATTTCAAAAACCTATTACAAAAATGCATCTCTCATAAATGAGTTGAAATGAATGTGAAAAACAAGAAACATCAACAAAATTATCTCTATTATCTCTCCTCTTTGTTTCAGAATCTCCACCTCTGACTTACAACTAACCCAGATTTTAATATTGGCTTTTGAAGGAAAATGTCTAGTACATTTGATAGTAACCATTTCTTCTATCTTTCCCCTTTTCTTTTGCCTGGCGCCTCCTGAGTCTATGTCAGCTTAATCAAGAGTGTCTGTTGTAGTATTTTTCGCTCAGTGTGTCCTCAAGAAACAGAGGCACAGCTGTGTTTTGTAACTAAGTACCAGACCACATTCTCTCATCATGTGTGCCTTCTTGTCCCAAGGCAATGATGCTTCTTCACTAACAGAACAATTCAGTGTAAGATAATCAGGCAACGCTGGAAGGGTGTGTATTTTGTGCATTATGGGGCATGAGGGGAGTGTTTAGTTTTCTCAGAAACAAAAATTAGACACATTGCCCTCATCTAATTTGGAAAGATATTATCCAAAAGCTGTCAACTCATGATTATACTAAGCCTAAAGTGCTAGCGGATGATCTTGAGCCCTTTTTTTCCCTTCTGCTGGCTACTCTTTTTCTGTTTCACTGCTCATTACCTTCTTCATCAATGCGTAGAGAGAAAGGTCATGGTGATATATAAAGTTAATGCCTTCTGTATTATCTTTGTAGCTCTGCAAAAGATTTGGAAGCAGAATAAGCTAAAACACATGTGAGATCTAAGGATCACCTGAGGATTTTAATTAACTCTGTGATCTTTGTCCCCCAATTTGTACAAAGTAGGCTGTATAAACTTTTGCATGAGATAAATCTGTCTTTATTTCTCTATCTTTGGCTCATTACAAGAAACGTTCCCACAAGCAACTTGACAAATGAAAGTGGTCAGTAGGATGCACTACAAAGGGCTTGTTAACCCAGATATGAATTGTACCGTATTGTTCTGCTGAGTTCTAGGTCATCCACACCAAAGTTCTCAAAGCTCAACATCTGGTATGGTGTGACATAAAAGGGAATTTCATTTGAACTGAATGTATGACTTTGTCACACCATAACTGCACAAAGAACTGTTGTCATCTCTGGCCACTGATAAACTCATTTGACATAAAAAAAAAAGTCACCTAAATTTTACGAACTTCAGTAATTGCACCTACAATAGATTCACTGCCCAATTTCATAGTGACACGATTGTGACTTGTACATATGGGCTTTTCAAACTGTTCAAGGAGAATTTTAACATTCTATTATTTGAGAGTGATTAATGACTAAGTAATGACTAAGACAATCAGTACAACTAATTAATGATTAATACAATCAGTACTATATTCCACATTGTATAAAATGTAAATAGACAGGCTGAAAGGGTATTAATGTTAAGTGAGGATATTTTGCACTTCTGTAGCTAGACATTTTGTTGTTAGGTGCATAATCAATTGAGCTGTGTTGCATAGAATGTATTGACTGCCAATTCACTTCACGGATACTTACTCCATTGTTCAAATATAGAGCATTTAAACTAACCACTGCAGAATTTCCTGAGATTGTGTTTTTTTTTTCAATCAATATTTGCCTTCTTTATATTGTAATACTTTGGAAATTCTCTCAAGCTCGACCAAGAATATTGACTCTAAATCACCTACAATTAAAAAGTAAAACCAAATGTTATTATTTCCTTAAATTTTGTAAGACCACTATGTTGTCATTCATTTATGAGTAATTGTTGTTGCTTGTGGTCTAAGGACTTTACTCTAAATGGCATGGGGAAAACAGCTAACTTTTTTTATGTCGTCAGAGATCACCAGAAGTCAAAATGCCTAATGGCTGGGAAGTTCAGGGCTTAGGGCTATGTGGAAGAGAGCTTGCTGCTCTGTGCTTTTCCTAAGACTATGTTCGGAATCTGATGATTCTAGCTAAGAGTTGAGATGGGAAATTTCGACAGCTTTAAATGAATAGATTTACTTCATGCACTAAGTCAATGTCTAAAGTCAAATTTTCATCCACTCACAATAATGATTTAATGTGTATTAACAGCCACTTGGATTTATCAAGAATTAATGCTAATGAATCAGTGAGCAGTTTTATGCAAATAAAAAAGCTGACATTCATATTGTGCAGTATAGAATACCACTGGTAATACCACACTAATGAGAAAGAATAATAAAAACAACAACTAACATTAGTTAAGCCATTTCTAAATCCCAGATGCTATTCCAAGTGCTTTATATGGATCATCTCATTGAATCCTCAACACCATAAAACAACTCCATGTTGTGAAACTGAGACATACAGAGTTTGAGTAGGATGTTCAAGGTCACATAGTTATTAAGGGGCAGAGACAGGATCTGAACTGAAGCATGCTTACTCCAGATCCTCTGTCTTAAAATAGAATGTTATATAGCCTGTAAGCTGAATTATAAATCACATTTTTACATAGCCATGTCTGAAACTGTTTTGGATTAGCTCCCAAAGGACAAATTCTTATGGTGCCATTAGACAGTTTTCTTTCCCTCCACTCCTCAAAATTCAAAAAAGCACAAGTGATAGGCAATTACCTTCTGAATTTTGTAACTCTTCTCACATCTAGAGCATAATTCTGTATTTGCCAATACTAATTAGAAAACAACAGCATATACAAGAGTGCGTAGGATCATGGTGCAAAATAAAGAATCACCTTGTAGAGGCAAAGCAACTTGGGAATTAAAGTTGACTAATTCTGACTCTGTCAGGGAAATGAAGAGGAAAAGGAATCTGGGAGTTTAGTCTTATTTTCCTTCCCGTCAAATGACTCATGTCACCTCAACCTTGTCTCAGACATACCTGCACACACCCCAGTCTATTCATAATTTTATGCCCACCACTAGACCTTTTTCAATGAAGTGCCAAGGGCCTGTATAACACACTTCCCCTCAAAAACACCAATCCATTCTTTGCCATTAATTTCAAATCTCCCAAAGTGCCATTTTCCCTATAAATCCTTTCAAAATTGATCATTGGAAAGCTATTGCTCAGCTGTTCTTTACCCTCGATATTGGAGTTCAACAGCTACTTTTCCCAAATTCTAACCAATTAGTATCCTCCCACATACACACCCCTTTGATACACATATCCTCAAATACATGTTTATTATAAATTCTCAAACTTTCCTATTAGATTTGCATATGGTCCAGTATCATTCAAAAGTATCTATCTTCTCATTCAATAGCTACTAAGTGGCATTACTGTAATATGAGGGTGGGGCTGTTCACATCTTTGTCAGTATAAAGAGTTTCCCATAATAAAAGTATTTGACACTTTTGATTGAGAATCACATAGACCAATTAATGAGTTAAATTTGTTGAATATTTTAAAATACACTTTATTATTTGTTGGAAATTGGTTAACTATGTCACAATATTGATTTTGTTTGAGTGTGAAAGTAGCTAACACACATCTTTTCTTCACACTAGACTGCTCATTTTCAGTGTATATCAGTTTGCTTTGCACAGAGTGGCAAACTGAATGGCAATGTGATCATCTTAGTAATAACACCAAATAATAACAACATCGATGGGCATTTAATTTCTTTGCTACTCAGCTAGATAGCTTATTGTTACTTAATAAGAAAAATTATGTAGACATCAAGCACTTCTGGCTCTAAAATTGATTTTATTTGCTCTACCCTTTAAAAGCTTAAAAAGGCAACATATATATCCTTACATGAAATATAATTTCGAAAGTGCCATGTTTCCTTTTAATGCAACACATATTCTTTGAGGATACGACTAGGCAATAAGAAGCTTATAATCTTACAGTTTATTGACTAGTAAGGCAGGATGTCATAAACAAGAGAAAATGTGAGTAGTGGGGCCAGCAAGTAGGATCAGAAGAAGACGCCATCAGTATAGACATGTTGCAAACATTAGGAAAACATCCTAAAACAGCTGAACAGATAAACAGACATCTTCCTTGCATAACAGACAAGAGCGTCTGTGTCTGCTTTCAACATCTAAACCCAAAGTACATTTTCAGTCATCACCATGCATGACTTATCAGCAGTTTTGACAGAGTTGACTTCTTCCTCCTGGTTTTCATAATAGCAACTCATCTAGTTTTCTCGCCACTTCTCTGTGTTCTTTCTCCTTCTTCAAAGTTATTAAATGGAGGATTTCCTATGGCATTTTTCCCTGTTATCTTTGCTTCTCATTCCATATTCTGATCTTAGGAATTTTATGCAATAGGACTTCAGTTATCAACCATAAGCCAATGACTCTCAAATTTACTTTTCCAGTCCATTCATTCATTCATTCATTCAATAAATATTTATTGAATGACTACAATGTGCCAATACTAGGGATAAGAGAGTGAATGAACTCGGACTTTTCTGAGCTAAGACCCATATATCCAACGGCGTACTATTATCTCCTCTTGGATATCTCAAAGGCATCTCGTATTAACATGTCCTAAAGCAAACACATAATCTCCCCCTCAAGTCTGATCCTCTTCCCAAGTACTTACCTCAGTGACTGGCACCACCTTCCAACCAGTTGCTCAAGCCAGAAACCTACGCGTCCTCTTCAGGTTTCCCTGATCCTTCACCCCCAAGTATAATCCATCATCAAGCCCATTTCACTGTTACCTCCTAAATGTATTTTGATTCCATCCACTTGACTATCTGCACCTTCATCTCCTTAATCCAGTGTACCATGATCACTTACCTGTTCTACTGCTATTAATCCCCCAGCTTGGTTCCCTGATTCTGTTTTCCCTCCCTCCAATCTCTTTTTACATTATAAAAATGAGTGAAATTTAAAAAACGAAAATCCTATCTTACACTCCCTAACCCCTCTTGCCACATCACCACACTCAGCCCCCTTTTGCTTTTTCAAACATACCATGTTCCATCCTACCACAGGGACTTTCCAATGCTGTTCCTTTGCAAAGGAATGCTCTCCCCATCCTCCTCCCCCGTGCATCTGCTTAAATCTCCTACCCACGAGTCAAGTTTAAGTACGCTTGTCAGTTCCTCAGTGAACTAAACCCCAAATTACGCTAGGTTCTCTATTGCATGCTCTCAGGGTTGCCTTCCCTCTTAGCACTTATCACAGTTGTAATTTTACATTTGTTTGCATGGTGTTTTATTAATATATATCTTCTCCACTAGATTGGAAGGATGATGATGCAGAGACTATTTTTGCTTACCACTGAATGTGCAGCTCTAGTGTACTGCCTATCGCATGTTAGGTTCTCAATAAAGACTTGTTAAATGAATGAATGAATGAACAAACAACAAGAAAGGAAACAAATCACTCAAAATCCCATTGCCTCAAAACAGGCAGTTATATTTTGATGTATTTCCTTCCAATAATTTTAACACAAACATATTTTGACATTTTTACCATCTGGAAAGATACTGTACGCACAATCTTCATTATAATCCTTACATCAAACCTCAAGAATTTCCTGAAGTTGTCAACTATTCTGCAAAATTTTTAATGGCTGCCTAATATTCCAATGTATAAGTCTAGTCTAATGTATTTAAGCACTCTCCTATTATTACTTAGGATGTTTCCAATATTTTTACTGTCATAAATAATGTTACAGCCACCATTTTTGTACATTTTATGCATCTAAATGTATGACTACTTACCTGGGATAAATTCCTAAAATAGGATAAATTCCAGGGTTAAGATGTATTTTAAGACTTGCAAATACCTGAATACTGAGAAAATAAGAGCAGCGGATGATAGTGTAGCATTTTTGTGTGTCTACATTAAAACAAATTATTCAGATTTAAATTGTAAAGTGGGGTAGACTAATTATTTCATTACAAACACTTATTTGACTTTTAAAACTATACATTGTGCATAGATTACTCCAGGGCAAGACTGACAAAATATTTTTCAGGATGGACTTATTTTTTAGCACTTTGTCCTAGTGTCATAAAAAGAATCCTTTCAAGAAAATACTCTCCCAGTTTGGGGATTTTTTTTCTGCTTAACAAACCTGGTGACACTTGATAATTCAATAGAGGTCTCTGCAATATGTTCCAGGAATAGTTATTTGACATTTTACAAGATAAGCATAAATACATCCTAAAGACTCTGCTAATTGCATATGCTTAAAAGTTGTTCCAAATATTTCTTTTGATAAGTTAATCGAGGTCCAGTGTCCTGGGATAAGGTAAGAGATCAGTGCAAGCGTCAGGGACTAGGGCTTCAGGAAGGTGAAATTATCCAGCATGCTGTACACTCCCTCCCTGCCTTCAGTAATTACAGGATTTCCCTCTGGGAGGTTTCCACACAAGAGTCTCAATTAGAAGAGTCTATTAACAAAAACAAAGTCTTCCAGACAAGTGGTTTTTGCAAGAATGCTATATTCAAAACAACCGCAGCAATGCTTTCAGTAAATATGTTTATAATATTTCTGATACTCAATATAAATGTCAGAATCATCCAGTTTTCATTCTGAGAGGATTCAATTCTCAATCTACAGTGTAAGTGCACATCAAGCTAGGAAAAGAAACCTATGCTCAGCCTGACCTACTTTCGATGTTCTGATTTTTTTCTCAGAAAGAATTAAAAACTGTCATTAAAAATCCAGACAGAACTGCATTAATACAATGGATGTAAAAGCATATTCAACATAGTAAGAATCAGTTTTTCTTTTCATGAGGTTCTACAACCAATAATTTTTAGGTATATATTGCTGTTATATACACTAACATAAATCCTCTCAGCTCTCAGAACATATTTAAATTCACAGTCATATCCTCAGTTGCCTGTTCTGGTGCATAATTCTTTTTGTAAAGGAAAGAACCTTTATTAAGGTAGTTTAAATTTTGGTACTATGACTATTCATATTTTCATCATGTCATTATCATATTTTTCATTCAAACATGTTCAGAGACACCCTTGCCTCTATAGTAAAATTTTAATTATCTAATTCTTCTTTTCTTGTTATAAAATGGATTATAGCTTTTTAAAATTTTTCCTAACATTCACAATAACTCTATGGCATATGCATACATGCCCATTTTACAGATGATATACAGAGGATATTGAGGCTCATATACATTAAATAACCTGCCTAGCGTTCAATAACCAGAAAAGAGTAGAGGCAGGATTTGAACCAAGTTCTTTCCAGCTCTACGCTTCTGCTCTTTCCCCTACAACAGGGAACAAATCATACAGCTGTGCTATATGTAGTTATGAGCATCAGAGATGACGTAATTTTGGCACGTTTTTGGCATTCAGTAAGTGACATTTATTGTCATCATCATCATTTTTTATAGTGTCATCTAGCTATGAGGATTCCTTTACCAGAGAAACACCCTACTAACAAGTCTTTTTCAATCAAAGCATATTCTTTTCCTTGCATATGCCTCCTCTCTCTTACCCCACACAATCTATTGCATGAATGAAATATCATTCCTCATTTTCTCCTCCACATGCACAGGTTGAAGACAGTAGTAGTACAGTAGAAAGAACACAGGCTTTTGAGTCAGCTAGATCTGCATTTGATTCCCAACACCAGCACTTAACACCTAAATAACTGTGGGCAAGTTACATGACTTCTCTGAAATGAAGATCTTTTCATCTGTAAAGGGACTAACAGTGCCTTCCTTATAGAATTTGCAGATTAGAAACAGTGCATGCAAATAGTAAATATTCAGTAAATAATTTATCTCATTATTATTACCATCATCATACCCTATGCTTCAGTTAAATCAGACCACATGCCCTTCCTAATATTGTCTATGCTTTGCCACACCACCAGTCTGTAATTCTGCCTCCCATCTCATTGTTTTTTCCCATTTGTTCTTCAATCTGTGTTCAAAAGTCACTTCCAAGATTTCCACTTCCTACTAATCAGAAGAGATCTCCTCTCCATCCAAACTACTGTAGCACTTGGAACTTGCTTATTAGACCCACTGTATCTTGTATCATAATATATTTATTTTTGTCTAACTGTGTCAGTAAACTGCAAGAACCTTGAGGATATGGACAATATCTTATTCTTCTCTGTTTTCTCCACAGCACCTAGCTCAGTACCTGGCACTCAATAAATGGATGAGTAAATCAAATATATAAATATAAACAAAGTTTCTATGAAATCTGAATTCTCTCTTTAATAGTCTTAATTTCAAATGTGCAGGAACTCTTGAGTTAATTCAGGGATATGACCCATTTCTAAACTGACCAAATCAAAAATTCTACTCCTTGACCCTTCGCCATAGAACATCCCTACCAGGATGGACATGAATAAACTGGGATTTCCAGAGGAGCCTTAGGAGCACTGAAGGGCACTGCAGAAAAGTAGCCAGAAACAAAAAGAGTGAGAAGATTGGCAATGTTGTGGTCTGAAAGGGGAAGTGACGTGGAAAATCAGATAGGAAAAAAAGGGCTTCTAAAGAGAATGAATATCTTTTGGTCAAGAAAACTTCTTGATGTATTTCTTGAGAAATCAAACAATTTTAGATCATCATTGACTCTTGTATTAGGGTTCTCCAGAGAAACAGGACCAATCAGAGATTTTATGTATGTGTATACACACACACACACACACACACACATATATATATATATATATAAAGAGTTTTATTATAAAAGATTGGCTCACATGATTATGGAGGCTGAGAAGTCCCACAGTCTGACTTCTGCAAGCTTGAATCCCAGGAGAACTTGCAGGGTAGTTCCCGTCCAAGTCCGCAGGCCTGAGAACCAGGAGCACCGACAGTGTAAGTCCCAGTCTGAGAGGAGGAGAAGACTGATGCCCCAACTCAACTGGGCAGAGACAGAGAGCTTGTCCCTTCCTTCACCTTTTTGTTGTATTCACTCAAGGCATTGGGTGAGGTCCAACCACATTGGGGAGGACAATCTGCTTTACTTGGTCTACAAATTCAAATGCTAATCTCACGTGGATACACTCTCACAGACACACTCAGAAATAATGTTTAGTCAAATATCTGGGCACACCATGATCCAGTCAAGTCGACACGTGAAATGAGCTATCACAACTCTCAAGTTTAAAAGGATGTAATTTTGGCAAAAATAAGGAAATTCAGCAACCCAAACCAGAGTAGCCAATAACACATTAGCCTGTTGCTGAACATAGCCATAAGTCTGGAGGTGGGTCACTGAAGAAGGGCCCTGGCCAAGGGACAAAGTAGGCACTGAAACCCAGCAGGTGCTCTGGGCTCCACACTCTACCAAGCTGGCCTGGGGCTGCCTCCCTGGAGGAAGGGTGCCTTTTTCACATGTGCTGAGTAGCTATAAACCTGAAGGGTTGTAACAGGAGCCCTGGAAGGCTGTTCCAAATTGTCTCCTTTGGTCAACAACAGCCTGTTGATAAACCCTTTAGCATTCTGATAAAAGGTTGCCTCTTCTTTTCCCTAAATATGCATCCCTTAAAACTGCTTGCTTGCAACCTGGGGCTGTAAAAGCTAAAAGGTTAAAAAATATTCAGTGTGGCAAGACCTCACCTGTGCTTTCACTACATGTAAATTATTTTAGGTCAAGAAAAACACTTTAAAGTCCTAAACACAGATAGCTCTTTGATGAATCTTTGAAAATAGACATGCTTTCAATCTATTGTTTTCTTTAAGAATAACAGAGTCTTAAGTGGGGATCCCACTACTTATGCAAAAGACATCAGATGAAGACTTGTCATATGTTCTCCCAAGAAGGAAAATTTCTCTCCCACTACTCCTCCCACTTCTAAAAAGGCACTCTCTCAAGCCTGTTACTTTAAAAGCTTTAGAAAGTAGGGGGAAGAGAAAAGGATGACAATGTCATTTCATGTGACAGCAGCAGCATACAATGAAAACTCCTCTGCCACTCACCCAAGTGTGTTACATTCCGCTGAGACAAATTCTGATTCTCTGCAATCTTGACCTCAAACCACTAATAAATTTGTTGTAATTGTGGACCTGCCTCCTGGCTCACTTACAGCCCTTCTCCCACACAAGCCCATCAGGCAGCTTGAGGGTGGCATCACTTTGGGGGGACAGTGGGAGCTCTGAAAGCCAGGTCTGTGGTCTGAGGCTTCACAGAAACTCAGGGAGGTGATGGGAGGAGGCTCCCCTCCCTGGGAAGCCAGAAGAATGTGGCGACAATTACAAAGGTGGGAACACTGGACAGAAATAGGCCAGGAGAGGCCCATGCAGTTCCCTTTGCCTGGAGTGCCCTTCCTTGCTCCTCCCCTTATGGGAATTCTACCCCCCTTAAGGACCAGTTAAATAACTGCTCTTCCAGGAAGACTTTCCTAATTTTCCTCTTCCTTTCCCTTTGCCCTCCTTCTCTCTCTCCTCTACTAGTACACGCTCAGAATTCATCTTGACTTCCTCTATAATGTCAACCTATATTGCACTTGCTCCTCCTTAGCAATATTTAAGTGTGTCCTGTCTATTGTGGTTTGATCTTTCCATATTTGTCTCCCACATAAGTCATGGACAACTTGAGGTTGGAGACCAAACCTTGTTCAATCCTATATACCCCCAGCACTAGGCACAGTGCCTTGTACATCGTATAGACAGGGCCTTTGCACACACTGTTCCATCTGCCCAGAAAATACTTCCCTATTCTCCACCCCTCATCCCTCATGCAGAGAGGAACATTTATCCCTCCACTCCTCATGCATCCATTGTGTAGTGACACTTATGGCTTTTTATCCCACTCTGACTCACTCCTCCCTCCATCCTAGGACAGTTGGGTATCCCCGGCCAGCACTTATCTTGCTCCCTAGTCCAGCTTTCATGAGGGTATATTCCGATCTGCAACCTTGCCTGCAGTTTTCCAGCATAAATTCAATTCAGAGGAGTATTAGCAAGCTTATTCGACCACATATGTAAGCCACATCCTAAATTGTATCAGTAATAAAGTTGACATTTTGATCTCCATCTGTCTGTCTCCTGCGTCTTTCTCTCAATTCGTTCCAAACTCAAGTGGAGAGAGTGGGATGTTATGTACTGTCCTCCTCAATACTAGTGATGCTTCAGATGATGAGCAACACATCGCTTCCTTGGAAACTCTTCCCTGACCACTGAAACTTAGTTGGGACCTCCTGTACTTTATATATATAATTTTATTTTCCTTCATGGCACTTATCCAATAGCATATTTGTCTGTAGGATTGCTTTCTTAAACTTTTTATTATAGAAAATTTCAAACACATACAGAAGCAGGGAGAATGGTATAATGGATCCCCACACATTCATCAACCAGCTTCATCAATTATCTAACCAATTTTTTTCATCTGCACCCCATCCACTATCCACCCCCCCACACAAACCCAGACAACTTGGAAGAAGATATCCCAGATATCACATCATTTTATCTGTAAATATTCCAGCATCTATCTCTAGTAGATAAGCACTAACATCTTTTTGTTTGTTTTTTCATTTAACCTATTTGTGGGATTATTTATGTTAATGATCATTTCTGCACACACCCATCCCTTTTCCCAGATTACAAACTCCACGTGTCAGAGACCTTGTCTGTTTTATCTCAAATGTATAGCTGGCACTTAGTAGGTACTCCACAACTGAAATGAAAAGGAAGACATTTTTAAAGGGAATACAGAATGCCATTTGAAACTTGGTGGCCAGCATCCATTCCCCTCCTTTTAGTAACAATATCCAGAATTTCCCACAACTCTCAGTCCCTGTGACTCAAAAAGTATTGGCTCCACCTCCCTGCTCCAGGGATCTGGCACCCAACTCAGGTCTGACAAATCAGAGCAATGCAACATCCTGGCCAATAACATTGGTTTAGTGATGAGCACAGGACAATATGACGCAGGGAAACTTGCTCAGCAGCCAGGAAAGAGGCAAGCTCTCTCCTACTGGAAGTGAACCTGCAGAATGATAGGGCTAATATCCCTGCAAGGATGAAGTGGATTTGAAAATGGATCTGACACAGAGGAAATAGAACAAAGAGATGGAGGGAGAAGTCAGGTCCTGGAGAAAGCATTTGAGTATCTGAGTCAAACCTCACAGGAGTCAAATCTATCTGTAGATTTTATTTTTTGCAGGTGAATGATCCAGTGATTTGACATTTATTTACATTACAAAATGATCACCCTGATAAGACTAGTAACCATCTGTCATCATACAAAGCTATTACAATATTGTTGACGATATTCCCTATGCTGTACATTACACCTCCATCGCTTATTTATTTTATGACTGTAAGTTCGTACCTCTTTTCCCCTTCACCTATTTCACCCTTTCCCCTACCCCCCTCCCCTCTGGTAACCACCAATTTGTTCTCTATATCTATGTTTTTGTTTTATTCTTAAAGTTACATTACTCAATAAATACCCTGTTGGCTTAAATAAGCTTGGGTTACGTTTTCCAAGATTTTCAGTTGAAAGTTCCTGTCTGATTACAGGGAAGAGGGAAAAGATACAGGGTAAAGAGAAACTCCAAAGCCACTTGAATGGTAAATAAAATATATTCTTTTTCAGTCTAGTACTTGGTCTAGTACTTACACATCCTGAGTTTTCATGGCAGATCAAGCTCGTAGGCGTCGGATCCCTCACTTCTAAGATAAGGGGATCTAAGTGGCCTCTAAATCCCCTTTGACTGAGTAAGTCTGTGAGTTTAGTGGGGAAAGCCAGGAAAAGCACACTGAGGGATCTGGACTTCCTTGCTGGAAATAGCATGTGCTTGCTGGCAAAACTCCTTTTTGGCTTAATTAATTTTTAAAGCATTTGTATCTTCCAGGAAAAAGAAAATAACTTCTAAAATGAGAAAGACCCCTGCTCAGCATTTCTCTGTTGGTCAGTACATACTCCATTGAAAAAATAAGTCTTTCCTCACTCACCGTGGCCCAAGACCGTAACGTCAGCATTATGAAAACACATTCAGATATTAGGTGCGATCAACAGGGAGCTGGAGATAAGCATTTTTAAATTTCCCCCAGCAGACACTGTGCCTCCTGCAAAGGAGCAGCTCACCTTAGCTACTATGGAAATCACTTGCTTCCTCTTAAACACACATGTGTCTTTATTTCAAGCTCCTCTTTTCAGAACCCTATGAAAATCTTCACCGGATTGAGAGCCAATCTCAGAGTAATATTAAAGGAAACAAAAATTCAGCTATATTTAGGAATCTCTTGGCTTTAAAGTATGACATGTTTCTTAAATTCTGTTAGGTGAAAATACGTTTACAGAATTGAAACTAAGAATTTACTTTTATCCAAGGGGGTGAGAATAAACTGTGATGGGGAAAGAAAATGGCCTCAAGATGCATAGAGACGGGTCCTTGGCTGGAGACCTCCCATTTGCTACCTATTCTCCGGCTATGTCAGAAGTAAAGATACCTAGACAATTAAAAACCACTTCCCCTTTATATTCTCCTCCACAAGAAGATGCATGTGCTGGAAAGATTGGTCATTTGAAAGACATCTCTGATCTCACTGAACCTGTATTTATCTAAATTTCTGGTTGTAGAGATTCATTCAATCTTTCTAAGGGGCACTTTGACAATATAGATATCAAAACCTTAAAAATACGCATACCTTTTGTGGAATGGCTCCAAATGATCCTTGCCACCTGGTATTCACTCCTTTGTGTAGTTCCCTCCCACAATGAACTATGGCTATAAGATTGCATTAGCATCCTATGGCTTCTATAATAAATCACTATAAATTCAGTGGCTTAAAACAACATAAATTTATTATCTTATAGTTTGGGAAGTCAGAAGTTCAAAATGAGTCATAATGGGATAATATCAAGGTGTTGACATGGATGCATTTTCTTCGGAGGCGCTGAGGGAGAATCTGTTTCCTTGCCTTTTTCAGCTTCCGGAGGCTGCCTGCATTTCTTGGCTCATGGCCTCCTTCCAGCCAGTAACCACATCACTCTGACATCTGCTCCTGTAGTCACATCTCCTTCTCTGACTCTAATTCTCCTGTGTCTCTGTGTTACTAATAACATCATTTGTGATTACACTGGACCCACCTGGATAATCCAGGATAATCTGCTCATCTCAAAATCCTAACTTAACATCTGCAAATTCCCTTTTGTGATAGAAGATAACATATTCACAAGTTCCACTGTTTTAGGCCATCTTTGAGGGGTCACTATTCTGCTTACCACAGTGAGCAACAGAAAATGGCAGAAGTAAGAGTGTGTCATTTCCTTTGTGAGGTCATAAAAGGCATTGCAACTTCTGTCTTGCTTTCTGGAATGTTTTGTTCTGGGGAAGTCAGCCGCCATAAGCAGACCTGTGGAGAGGCTCATGTGGTGAAGAACAAAGGCTTCCCACCCATAACCAGCAGCAATTTACCAGCCACGTGCATCAGGCATCATGGAGTGGATCCTGCAGCCTTCATCAAGCTTTCAGATGACTGCAGCCCCAACCAACATCTAACTGCAACCTCAGGAAAGACCCTGCCCAGCCGCTCCTGAATCCCTGACCCAATAATAAAGGATTGTTTTTGCTTTATGCCTCTAAGTTTTAGGGTGATTTCTGAGGAAAGAATCAGTTATATTGCACAAAGAAGTTATAGGTACAAAAAATTCTGAATAGAGAAGCTCATCTGAGTTTTTCATTAGTGAAACATTAAAAGCAACCTAAGGAGCCAGCCCAGTGGTGTGGTGGTTATGTTCAGTGTGCTCCACTTTGGCAGCCTGGTTTCCCAGGTTCGGATCCTAAGCACAGACCTACACCACTCATCAAGCCATGCTGTGGCAGCGTCCCACATACAAAATAGAGGGAGATGGGCACAGATGTTAGCTCAGGGCCACTCTTCCTCAAGCAAAAAATAAATAAATAAACCTAAATATTCAGCTACGGGGGATTAGTTAAATAAAGTAAAACATACCCATATAAAGGATGAGCATGTATCATTGTATAGAACACAAAAATCATGTTGTAGAGATTATTCAAGATGGCAGCATAAGCAGACTCTGAACTCTTCTCCTCCCACAAACACAACCAGCTTACCACTACTTTTGGAAAAATTACCCTGGAGAGAAAACTGTAAACTGGATAAAAAGAACCCCCACAACAAGGGACAATCCTGACTAAGGTGGAAGAGGCAGAAATTCCTGCTGGAGAGGAAAAAAGCCACCTTTGGGAGCAGCAGAGCTTCTTAGGTGGCCAGGCGGGAGCCACCCTAAGGTACGCAGCCCTCCCTGGAGGAGTGAAGTCCAGAGCAGGGGCTGATACTACTATAAGCATCCTTCAGACTCAGCCCAACTGAGACAAGGGTCTTACTGTCTGGCTTTGCTGGCTATTAACTGCAGCGAGGATACCCTCAGAAAAGCTATCGGCCAAAAGCCGAAAAGACCCGGGTCTTAAAGGGCCCAAGCACAAACTCACTCACTGCAGCAACCTAAAATCACCAGAGAGAAGGCTGACAGTCCTGTGGTGAAACGAGACTCATGTGGTAGGTTCTGGGGGTATCTTGGTGAGAGGAGGGACCTCTCCAGAGACTGAGACATTGGTGGGGGCCATTGTTCTGAACTCGTCCAGGCATGCTGACATAGACCCCGGTGGGCGTCATTGAGGTTCATCCCTTGGCCTGTTAGCCCAGGGGTCTGCCATGCCCACTAGAGCACAGATTTAATCCAGTTCAGCCAGGGTAGGCAACTCGCCCTAGGGACTGGCCCCAGCTAACAGCAAGCCCTCAGGCTACTTTTCAGCCTGCATTGACTGGGTAACTTGATCCTCTACAGGCAGGCAAGGGTGTCTGCCACTGTGAGGCAGGGCCTGTGTGAGGACCAGGTGAACTGTGGGGGTCATTGGTGGAGAGGTGGGGGCCTCTGCAATGCAGTGTCAGGGTATGCTCCAGGGGGTTGAGAAGCATGCACAGACCAGGACTGTGTTGACGGTGTGTGTGGTCCTGTGGGGGGTGAAGTTTATCAGCGGCAGAAGACCTGTGCTTCACAAATAGCCATAAAAAGGATCAGCTCCACCTTCCAAAGCCTGAATTAACTGAGTGCTCCTGAGCCTAGGGCCAGCCCCACTCAGCTGCACTCCTAAGAGCACTGACAACAGCCTTGCAGGCCTGAGGCCTATAGCAACTGTAAGCCCCTGAGCTTAGCAACCAGCTACACTGGGTACCAACCCAAATAAGAGGAAAAATGTAATAGGAGTGTGCTGATAGACTTTGTAGCCAATGGTGCTGAGGCTCCCCAGACCGGATTTACAAACAGCTGGCCAGGGAAAGAAAGACTAGACTCCCTGGGTTCCGGCAGTGGGAGCAACCCTGCCACAGAAGAAGGACACAAGTAGCCCACAAAGGGGTCACTCCTGGATCTTCTGGACTGGTGATGAGAGGGAAGCACACTGCTGGGCCTCACAAGGCATCTCATACATAAAGCCACTTCTCCAAGATTGGGAGAGATAGCCGACTCACCTAATACATAGAAATAAGCACAGAAATAGAGGCATAATGAGGAGACAAAGGAACACTTTCCAAGCAAGGGAACAGGACAAAACCCCAGAAAAAGGACTAAATGAAACAGAAACAAGCAACCCAATTGACAAAGAGTTCAAACAAAATATCATGAGCATGCTCAGAGTATGGGGAGAAGACTGGATGAACACAGTGAGCACATCAGAAAAGAACTGGAAGATATACAAAAAAAAAACAATCAGAAATGAAGAATACAATACTGGAAATGAGAAATTCACTAGAGGGACTCAATAGCAGAGTAGAAGAAGCAGAAGAACGGATGAGTGAGCTAGAGGAAAGACTAGAGGAAATCACCCAAGCAGAACAGAAAAAAGAAGAAGGAATTAGACAGAATGAGAACAGTCTAAGGGAACTCTGGGACAATATCAAGCATGCTAACATTTGGATTATAGGTGTCGCAGAAGGAGAAGAGAGAGACAAAGGGGCAGAAAATTTATTTGAAGAAATAATAGATGAAAATTTTCCTAATCTGAGGAAGGAAACAGACATCCAAGTTCAGGAAGCACAGAGAGCTCCAAACAAGAGAAGCCCAAAGAGGCCCACACCAAGACATATTATAATTAAAATGTTCAAAATCAAAGATAAAGAGAGAATCCTATAAGCAGCAAGAGGAAGGCCATAAGTGACATATAAAGGGAAGCCCATCAGCCTATCAGTGGACTTCTCAGCCGAGACCCTACAGGCAAGAAGAGAATGGCACAATGCATTTAAAGGGCTAAAAGGAAAAAACCTACAGCCAAGAATACTCTATCCATCAAGGGTGTCATTCAGATTAGAAGGAGAGCTAAAGAGCTTCCCAGACAAGCAAAAATTAAAGGAGTATATCACCAAGAAACCAGTTCTATAAGAAATGCTGAAGGGACTTATTTCAGTGGGAAAGCAATGACCACAAATAGAGATAAAAATATATATATTATCAAAAAAACAAAACAACAAAAAAATATCAGGCAATAAAATCACTTGTAAAGGTAAAAATACAGTAAAGGTAGCAGGTCATCTACCTGTGAAGATAATATGAAGGTTAAAAGACAAATGTACTAAAATCACCTATTGCAATCATAAGAGGGTAATGGTAGACACACACTAAACAAGAGACTATATATGATTTGAAAAACATAAAATGTGGGAGGATGGGAGTGAAAAAGTAGAGCTTTTAGAAAGAGGTCAAGCTAAAGAGTCTATCAACTCGATATAGACTGTTATATACATAGAATATTAAATAGGGTCCTCATGGGAATCACAAATCAGAAACCTATAACAAGCAAACAAGAAAGTAAGACAAGGGAAATCAAACATATTACTAAAGATAGCCATCAAACCACAAGGGAAGAGCGCAAGAGAAAAAGACAGGAACAGAGAAGAACTACTAAAACACTCAGGAAAAAAAAAAGTAACAAAATGGCAATAAATACATATTTATCAATAGCCACTTTAAACATCAATGGACTAAATGCTCCAATCAAATGCCATAGGGTGGCCAATTGGATAAAAATACAAGACCCATGTATATGCTGCATACAAGAGACACACTTCAAACCTAAAGACACTCACAAACTGAAAGTGAAAGGATGAGAAAAGATATTCCATGCAAATGGCAAAGAAAAGAAAGCAGGGGTAGCAATACTTATATCAGATAAAATAGACTTTAAAACAAAAACTGTAACAAGAGACAAAGACGGGCACTACCTAATGATAAAGGGAAGAATCCAACAAGAAAATATAACACTTGTAAATATCTATGCACCCAACATAGGAGCACCTAAATATATAAAGCAATTATTAACAGACATAAAAGGAGAAATAGACACAATAATGGTAGGGGACTTTAACACTCCACTTACACTAATGGATAGATCACCCAAACAGAAGATCAATAAGGAAATACTGGCCTTAAATGACACAATAGACCAGATGGACTTAGTACATATATACAGAACATTCCATCCAAAAACCACAGAATATACATTCTTTTCAAACACACATGGAACATTCTCCAGGATTGATCATATATTAGGCCACAAAACAAGTCTTAATAAATTTAAGAAGATCAAAATAATACCATCATCTTTTCTGACACAAAGGTATGAAACTAGAAATCAACTACAGGAGGAAAAACAGAAAAGCCACAAAAATGTGGAGATTAAACAAAATGCTACTGAACAACGATTGGGTGAATGAAGAAATCAAAGGAGAAATCAAAAAATTCCTGGAGACAAATGAAAATGAAAATACAACATGCCAAAATCTGTGGGGCACAGCAAAAGCAGTTTTAAGGGGGAAGTTTATAGCAATTCAGGCCTACCGCAACAAAGAAGAAAAATCCCAAATAGACAATCTAAAAGAGCATCTAAAGGTACTGGAAAAAGAACAACAAACAAAGCCCAAAATCAGTAGAAGGAAGGAAATAATAAAAATCAGAGCAGAAATAAACAATATAGAGACTAAAAAAAAAAAAAATAGAAAAAATTAATTAAACCAAGAGCTGGTTCTTTGAAAAGATAATCAAAATTGACAAACCCTTAGCTAGACTCACCAAGAAAAAAAGAGAGAAGGCTCAAATAAATAAAATCAGAAATGAAAGAAGAGAGATTAGAACAGACACCTCAGAAATACAAAAGATAATAAGAGAATGCTATGAAAAGCTATACACCAACAACTTGGATAATCTAGAAGAAATGGATAAATTCTTAGAAACATACAACCTCCCAAAAATGGACCAAGAAGAAGTGGAAAATTTGAATAGACCGATCACCAGTAAGGAGATTGAAATAGCAATCAAAAACCTCCCAAAAAATAAAGGTCCAGGACCAGATGGCTTCCCTGGTGCATTCTACCAAACATTCAAAGAAGACTTAATACCTATCCTTCTCAAACTCTTCCAAAAAATTGAAGAGGAGGGGAGGCTTCCTAACTCATTCTACGAAGCCAACATTATCCTGATACCAAAACCAGACAAGGACAACACAAAAAAAGGAAATTACAGGCCAATAGCACTGATGAACATCAATGCAAAAATCCTCAACAAAATACTAGCAAATCGAATACAACAATACATTAAAAAAATCATACATCATGATCAAGTGGGTTTCATTCCAGGGATGCAGGAATGGTTCAACATCCGCAAATCTATCAATGTGATACACCACATTAACAAAATGAAGAATAAAAATTACATGATCATCTCAATAGATGCAGAGAAAGCATTTGACAAGATACAGCATCCATTTATGATAAAAACTCTAAATAAAATGGGTATAGAAGGAAAGTACCTCAACATAATAAAGGTCATATGTGACAAACCCAGAGCTAATATCATTCCCAATGGAGAAAAACTGAAAGCTATCCCTCTAAGAACAGGAACCAGACAAGGATGCCCACTTTCACCACTCTTATTTAACATAGTATTGGAAGTCCTAGCCAGAGCAATCAGGCAAGAAAAAGAAATAAAAGGGATCCATACTGGAAAAGAAGAAGTGAAACTGTCACTCTTTGCAGACATGATTTTATATATAGAAAACCCTAAAGAATCCACTCAAAAACTTTTAGAAATAATAAATGAATACAGTCAAGTTGCAGGATACAAAATCAACATACAAAAATCAGTTGTGTTTCTATACACTAACAACAAAGTAGCAGAAAGAAATTAGGAATATAATCCCATTTACAATTGTAACAAAAAGAATAAAATCTAGGAATAAACTTAACCAAAGAAGTGAAAGATTGTACGCTGAAAACTGTAAAACATTGTTGAAAGAAATCGAAGAAGACACAAAGAAATGGAAAGATGTTCTGTGCTCCTAGATTGGAATGATTAAGATCGTTAAAATGTCCATACTTCCACAAGCAATCTACAGATTCAGTGCAATCCCTATCAAAGCTCCAAAATATTTTTCACAGAAATAGAACAAAGAATCCTAAAATTTATATGGAACAGCAAAAGACCCCGAATAGCCAAAGGATTCCTGAGAAAAAAGAACAAAGCTGGAGGTATCACACTCCCTGATTTCAAAATATACTACAAAGCCATAGTTAACCAAAACAGCATGGTACTGGCACAAAAACAGACTCACAGATCAATGGAACAGAATTGAGAGCCCAGAAATAAACCCACACATTTATGGACAGCTAATATTCGACAAGGGAGCCAAGCGCATACGACGGAGAAAGGAGAGTCTCTTCCATAAATGGTGTTGGGAAAACTGGACAGCCACATGCAAAAGAATGAAAGTAGGCCATTCCCTTACACCATGCACAAAAATCAACTCAAAATGGATTAAAGACTTGAATGTAAGACCCGAAACCATGAAACTTCTAGACGAAAACACCAGCAGTATGCTCTTTGACATTGGTCTTAGCAGCATATTTTCAAGTACCATGTCTGACCGGGCAAGGGAAACAAAAGAAAAAATGAACAAATGGGACTACATCAAACTAAAAAGCTTCTGCACAGCAAAGGAAACCATCAACAAGACAAAAAGACAACCTAACAATTGGGAGAAGATATTTGCAAACCATCTATCAGATAAGGGGTTAATATCCAAATTATACAAAGAACTCATAAAGCTCAACAACAAAAAAACCAACAACCTAATTAAAAAATGGGCAATGGATCTGAACAGAGATTTCTCCAAAGAAGATATACAGATGGCCAAAAGGCATATGAAAAGATGCTCAACATCATTAGCTATCAAGGAAATGCAAATCAAAACTACAATGAGGTATCACCTCACTCCGGTCAGAATAGCTATAATTAATAAGACAGGAAACAACAAATGTTGGAGAGGGTGTGGAGCGAAGGGAACCCTTGTACACTGCTAGGGGGAGTGCAAACTGGTGCAGCCACTATGGAAAGCAGTATGGAGTATCTTCAGAAAATTAAGAATAGATCTACCATATGATCCAGCTATCCCACTGCTGGGTTTTTATCCAAAGAACTTGAAAATGCAAAGGCATAATGATACCTGCACCCCTGTGTTCATTGCAGCATTATACACAAGAGCCAAGATTTGGAAGTAACCTAGGTGCCCATCAAGGGACGAATGGATAAAGAAGCTGCGGTATTTATACACAATGGAATCCTACTCAGCCAGAAGAAATGATGAAATCCGGCCATTTGTGACAACATGGATGGTCCTTGAGGGTATTATGCTGACTGAAATAAGTCAGAGGGAGAAAGTCAAATACCATATGATCTCACTCATAAGTAGAAGATAAAAACAGCGACAAACAAACACATAGCAACGGAGAATGGATTGGTGGTTACTATGGCGGGGGGAGAGCAAAAGGGGTGATTAGGCTCACATGTGAGGGGATGGACTATAATTAGTTTTTGGGTGGTGAACTTGATGTAATCTACACAGAATTAGAAATATATTATGATGTACATCCAAAAGCTATATGATGTTATAACCCAATGTTACTGCAATTAAAAAAAGAAAGAAAGAAATATTAATCTAAAAAAATAAAATCACGTTGTAGAACAGTGGTTTTCAAACTTTTTCTGGGTAGAACCTTTTGTTAAAGTAAAAATTTTAAGAGAAGTTTGCACAATAAAAGCAGTCTTTCAGGTTGAGGAAGGTTCAGCTTCCCAGAGCCAGGCCCTGGCAATGATGCACTCCAAGGACACCCAGGATTCTGAGAGCTCTGTTTGAAAGTCACTGTTCTAAGACAATCTTTAATGACATGTGAATCAATATACCGACTAAGAAAAGCAGGTTACTGAAAGCACAAGATCCCTTTTTCCTAATATGCTTGTCTACCTCTCCCACCTCATCTTAGGGGAGGGTGGAGCCCTCACGATGGCATTAGTATCCTTACAAGAAGAGCCCAGAGCTCACTTTCTCTATCTGTTATGGCCATGTGAGAATATAGTGAGAAGGTGACTGTCTGAAAGCAGGAAGAGATCTCTCATCAAGAAACAAATCTACTATGACCTTGATTTTGGATTTCCAGCCCCCAGAATTGTAAGAAATAAACGTCCATTGTTAAAGCCAGTCAGTCTGCGGTATTTTTGTGATAGCATCAAGGGCCCACCCTAATGACCTCATTTAACCTTAATTACTTCTTTAAAGGCTCTATCTCCAAATACAGTCCCATTCTGAGGTACTGGGGGTTAGGATTTTACCATATGAACTAAAGGGGGGACCACAATTCAGCACAAATTATCATTAAATATCTATTCCAACTACAAAATAGTGAGCCAAAAATGACAAAATGATGCCATAATTTCTATGGTCTGTGACATTCAGGACATCATCATATGCTATTACATGTTCACACTGGTTATAATAGCCTTTTTAACTTAGGTGAAAACACAGCCACCTTAAGAGTGCTTATCAGCCCCTCACAAAAATTAACTCAAAATTAATCACAGACATTTTGTAAAACTCACAACTATAAAACTCCTAGGAGACAATATAGGAGAAAACCTAGATGACCTTGGGTATAGCAATGACTTTTTAGATAAAACACCAAAGGAACAATTCATGAAAGAGATAATTGATAAGCTGGACTTCATTAAAATAAAAAAACTTTTGCTCTGCAAAAGACAATATCAAAAGAATGAAAAGACAAACCACAGACTGGGAGAAAATATTTGCAAAAGACACTGATAAAGAATTATTATCCAAAATACACAAAGAACTCGTAAAACTCAACAATAAGAAAACAAGCACCCAATTAAAAAATGGCCTAAGACCTGAACAAATATCTCACCAAAGAAGATATACAGATGGTAAATAAGCATATGAAAATATGCTCTATATCACATGTCATCAGGGAAAGGCATTTAAAACTACAAGGAGATTCCACTATTAGAACAGCCCAAATCTAGAACATTGACAACACCAAATGCTGGCAAGGAGGTGGAGCACAGGAACTCTCATTCATTAGTGGTGGGAATGCAAAACAGTGCAGCCACTTTAGAAGGTAGTTTGGCAGCTCCATACACACTAAACATGCTCTTATCATTCAATCCAGCAATCATGGTCCCTGGTATTTAACCCAAAGGAGTTGAAAACTTACATCCACACAAAAACCTGCACACATATGTTAACAGTAGCTTTATTCATAATTGCCAAAACTTAGAAGCAAAAAAGATATCCTTCAGTAGGTGAATAGACAAACTGTGGTATATCCATACAATGGAATATTATTCAGCACTAAAGAAATGTGCTATCAAGCCATGAACAGACATGAGGGAACTTTAAACGTACATTACTAAATGAAAGAAGTCAATCTGAAAAGGCTGCATACTGTATGATTCCAACTATATGACATTCTGGAAAAGCCACAACTATGGAGGATGTAAAAAGATCAGTGGTTGCCATGAGTTGAAGAGGGAGGGATAAATACGCAGGGCACAGAGGATTTCTTAGGGCCATGAAAATACTTTGTACGATACCATAATGATGGATACATGTCACTATACATTTGTCCTAACCCATAGAATGCACAGCACAAGAGTGAACCCTAATGTAGACTATGGACTTTAGGTGATTATGATGTATCAATGTAGGTTCATCATTTGTAACAAACGTACCCTCCGATGGGGAAATGTTGATAACGGGGGAGGCTGTGCATGTGTGAGGACAGGAGATAGATGAGAAATCTCTGCACTTTCTCTTTAATTTTGCTGTGAACCAAAAACTGTTCTAAAAAAACAAAGTCTTAAAAAATTTTAAAAGTGCCTATCAGCTGAATCTAAGGTGGAGCATCTTGTATTCCCAGAAAATAAGGAAGTGCTAAAAAACAAAAACAAAAAAACCCACACATAATAACAAAAAGATAAGGTTATATGAAGGAACACAGAAACCCACCTGAAAGAGTTCCCAATTGCCAAAGGTAGAATATTTTGAGGAATAAAATAAATATACATGAATCCATACTGATGTAAATAAGTTATTGAATAAATAAATAAATAAAATAGAAAAGACAAAGCTTCCATACAGAATTCCAAGTAGTATACAGTCGTGTGCCACATAACGATGTTTCAGTTAATGAGGGACCACTTATACTACAGTGGTCCCATAAGATTAGTACCATATAGCCTAGGCGTGTGGTAGGCTATACCATCTAGGTTTGTGTAAGTCCTATAGGGGAGGAAGAAATTTTCCTCTACCCTTTTTGGTTCTTCTGACTGATCAAAGAATTAAATTGACATGAGACAGGTTAACAGCAGAAAAACAAACAAAAGTTCAATAAGGTATATACACGGGAGGAAACCCAGAAAAACCAAGTAACTCACCAAAATGGCGGAAGCCCTCACCATAAATACCATCTTCAGCTAAAGACAAAAGAAGATATTGGGGTTGGGGAGAGTCAGGAATTTCAAAGGGAACGAAGGCAATTCACAGGTGGGTGAAAAGGAGTAAGCGTTTGGAAAACAAGTGTTTGGCCACAGAGAAACAGAAGAACACAGAGGGGAACCCCACAAACAGGCTTTTCTGGGTTCCTCCCTGTCTACCATGTAGTTCATGTTGTGCTATGGTAATAGCTCCATTCCTGAGACAGGTTTTTTAACCTGAATTCTTTCAGGCAGTTAAGATGGAGGCAACAAAAAGCATTTTCTGAGTCTTTTGTTTCTTAAAAATAATCAGTCCAAAATAATCCTCATGTTATAGAGATATATTTTGCAGTGGCAAATTTTGTTCCACTTCAGTACACTTTATGATGATTGCACAATGACAAAATCACCTAACAACCGAATCACCTAATGACGCATTTCTCAAAACATATCCCCACCGTTAAGCAACTGTATAACTGTATGTAGACATACACCCCCTTCATGAAGTGAAATTTAATTCCCACCTCATCCCCTTGATTGTTGACTAGATTTAGAGACTCTTTTCCAAAGAATAGAACAGGGAAAGAGAAAATAGCACCTTTACAGTGGACAAGCCTGGCACACACCACCTTGACCAAGTGACGAAAGTTAACGTCACCAGCAATGGCATGTAGATATCTTGTTCCCCTGATACGATGTGACGAGAAAGGTACTTTGTCTCTGTGGCATTCTTTCCAAAAACCCATAACCCTAGTGTAACCATGAAAAAAAGAAAATCAGATAAATCCATATTTAAGACATTCTACAGGATATCTGTGCAATATTTCTCCAGACTGTCAAGCTCTTGGGAGAAAGAAAAAAAAAAGGAAAGATTGAGAAACTGTCAAAGACCAGAAGAGAGAGGTCTAGGGAGAGAGAATGACAAAATGCAATGTGGTGCCCTCCATTGGATCTTGGAACAGAAAGAGGACATTAATGGGAAAACCGGTGAAATCCAAACAAAGTCTGGAGTTTAGTTAGAAAAAAAGACGGGGGGGGGATGGCCTATAAAGAATAGAAGCTTTTTTCTGATATCTAACTCGAGAAAAAAAAAAAAATCTCACAATTCCCTAGAAGAAGATAATTCATATTCTCAATACAGGAATGGGAAAGAGGAGTGATAACCTCATTAAACTCACAGAGGAAGTCCCAACTACAATTCAAAGTAACATATAGGAAAATTTGGTTTTCATTCCATGTACATTAGAACCCTCTTGATAATCTTGTATAAGATATATTAGAAAAATACTGCATTCCTTTCCATTCTCTTATACATGCCACAACCAGAATGTCAACTCACCTTGAAACTTCATTATATTAAAAAACTATATTATTCACTTAAAAAAAACTTCAAGTTGAATTAATTGAGATCTAAAACTATTCACACAATATAGCCAATGCTGATGCAGCTTTAATCTCTTTAAGGAAGATTGTCAAGAGATACAAAACTTCCAGGGAAAAAAAGGAGTAAATCATTTAATGAAAAGAAAAAATCATGTATACTCTTGTATAAGCAAATCAGGAGAGGCCTTTTTGTAAATTTAAACTAGAAGCAGAATAATATTCTTTCATTTCAGTGGTTCTATAAAAAGCCACTAAATTTAGAAACTTTTCAAGGACTCTTTCAAGAGAAGGAGATATTAAAAAAAAAAATTTGAGTACACTGTCTTCTGCTCAGATAATCCTTTACGTTATTCAAGTTGCTGCCCTCCTTTCTGAACTTTTCCTTGCCTAATTCTTTAAATCTTTCTCCTCCATCTAAAATCAGAGAGCATAATTAGAGGGCATGTGGCTCCACCTTTTATGGAAATAGCTATACTCCTGATTTGCATGTGTTTGGACCCATTACCAGCTGTCCGTAAAAGCTACAGGGTGACCATTCCTCCTTGTTATCCAGGCAGATTCTGTACAAAGCCAAAGATTAGAACAGTGCAAATGGTAGAAAATAGCTTTTTTCCTCCGAAAAATACAGGAGCAGTTTAAAGTGAATAGAAATTAGTGGATCAGTGAACTGGAAGGAAACGTTATTGCCTCTGAAATAGCCTTGGTCCCACTCAACTTTGCATAACAATATTCAGTTTGCTATTATGCAGCACGACTTCCAGCCTGCTTCCCAGCTCAAATCAGGAAAGTCCCCCTCTCTACCGTGAGACTGGTGGGAACGAAATGCACAATGCAACGAAACATAATTAAACCTTTTAGGGAGGACTTTTCTTTAATCTAAGCAATTATTTTTGCCACTAACAGGTGTAAAATGTCTTCTAACAAGAAAGTGCAAAACAGCAAATGTGCTTTTGAAATATGCAGCACAAGTTGCATATAAATAAGATATTCTAGGAGTCTATCTGCTTCAGTTTTATAAAGCAGATGTCTGCTGTCCTAAGCAAATAGTTCAAGTTGTTTCCAAAATATCGAGGCAAAAAGCAATAGAGGTACCATTTACACACTCATTAGTAAGAGAGGAAATGCATCTGCTTTGGAAAATTGCTGCTCACTAAAAAGCAAGTTTCCCTAGCAACGGCTACATCATACAACTCTTAGACCACTTCTAAGCTACAGGAGAAATTATAGGGAAATATATAAAAAGATTTTTATCAAATATTTTTTATCTTTCCATGAGAACATTTCCGCTAAACTTAGAAATGTCTAGGGAATTAAAACTTGCCACCTACTGAAAAAAAGAAAAAGGGGGTGTATCTATTGGCAAGGGCAAAGAGGGAAATGGATGGGGAATGGATTTCCTGCCTCTGGCACCATCCCAGTATGGGGTATGGTTGGTTTGGTGACCCTTGACTCCATTCTTTCTTTGTGGTTTTTCTTATTTCCTTCCTTAACCCAAGAACTGCTACAAATCAAAGAATTTCTAATTGGCTAATAACAGAGTCAGTAGGTAGAAGCTCTAAATCCCATAATTCTGTTTATAGTTACTTAATCTCGCTCCCACCTCCAGCCCCACCCCCAGTTTCCTGAGGTGACATCAACAGAGGAGGTGGGCATCTCTTTTGTCACCTGTCTGTCTAAAAGCTTTCATTACTCACATAGGCATTTAGAATTCTCTCAAAGTTCATCCAAATTTAATACAGAATATCTTAATTTTTCCAGGAAAAAAAAAACTAGAAAATATATCCTTTTGCCATGAGTACTGAAATATGTCTAAAAATAAAGTGGAACATCTGAATTTGCCAGCATTTCAGGATTGTTCTGATATGTATGTGTTGTTTTAATTGAAATACTGCTTGGGAATATAGCATATTTTCTCTCAGTGAATTGTTACCTTGTAATACTATATTTGAATGTACTTAATTGCTGATATCTGTTTTAATGCCATAAATAACAGCTTGTTTGAAATGTATTTTAATTGTACCAACTAACATTTAATACAGCTTATCTTTTTCTAAAAGATCACTTTCAGTCCTGGATCTGAGGGAGCACCCATGAGGAAACCAAGAGAGTAGGAGCAGTCTTCAACCCACCGCTTTCATGGTACCCTGAGATAGAAAAAAGAAACAAAGCAACAAGAATTAAATTCAAATGCACCATCCTGCAAAAACCAAGCTGATATCACCAGAGGAAGAATGGAGCTGAGATCATCTCAGTGCCTGTTCTGCGCCAAGCATTGTACCTACATTCTCCCTTTGGTCCTCACATCAACACCCTAAGGTATCATTAAAGGCATTTTTCAGATGAGGGTTTTGAAACTCAGAGATGAAGTAATTTGGCCAGTATCACATAGGTGTAGTGTTCGAATTAAGATTCAGATCCAAGTCTGTCTAAAACCAAAGCTTCTGCTCTTTCTGTGTACCTCTCTTTGCCCCTCCCTTCCACTAGTAGGGGCTGTATTAGTCAGCTGTTCATTTTTTCACTTGGACACCCTGGCAGAGGCCACAAATTGCTGAAGCTTTGTTCTCTTTAGACAAAACAGTTTTATTTACAAATGTGGATTAATTGCCAAATCTAAAGCCAGAAGATTTTATATAAAATCGTGATTTGGGGCTTTTCCTTAAAAACAAAAGCATAGGGGACCAGCCCAGTGGCATAGTAGTTAAGTTCACGTGCTCCACTTTGGCAGCCCAGGGTTCACAGGTTCGGATCCTGGGCGCAGACCTAGCACTGCTCGTCAACACACTGTGGTGGCATCCCACATAAAATAGAGAAAGATTGGCACAGATTTTAGCTCAGGGACAATCTTCCTCACACACACACACATAAATAAACAAATAAAAGCATAAAACGATGTGACAGCACCAGGATTCCCCCATGACAACTGACAACTAGAGTTGAGGGATGGCTGTGCTCTTTCTTCAGGATTGATAGTCTCCAGATCACCCTAGCCTGTCACCCACAGTTAAGTTAAGTGCCTGGCTCCAGTGAGCATCTGAGTTTGCCAGTCCTGGATGAATGATACCAAGTGACGTCACCTAATAGTCACTGAACATTGTCTACAAGCAGGGCCAGTGCCTTACAACTTGAGAACGAATGCAGTGGGTCCAGCTGGGAGCTGTAAACAGAATGAAGGAAATGGGACTGAAAAGCAAGACTGAACCTGCGAATTCATTTAGACCTGCTTGGGTTCTAACCAAGGAGATAATGGGCCAAGGTGCTTGAAAATTAGTCATTAAAAAATTAAAAATGTATCCTCAGCTGAATAAACTATTTTCCATGAATTTTAGCTAAGAGGATAAAAAGAGCAGGGATCCAAGAATCCAAAAACTAGAATTCTTATCTCCACTCAGTCACTAACTCACCTTGCAATCTGCAAACATCACTAAGCCACGGTTGGCTCTAGATCCCTTATCTGTAAATGGAAAGAACTGGCCTGCTGCATGGACAGCAGCTATGTAGGTAATGTAAATAAAGGAAGACAGCGGTGGGGGACTGGGTCTAAACAGAGGACACTAAAGAAAGGGGCAGCTGCTGCTCCACTCCAGACGATCGTCACCGGGGGGATTCTGGGCTTACGGTTGTCAGATTGTGCCACTTTGCCAGAGCAGCCAGAAATACATGTGAGTCTGTGTGTGTGTTTTAATTTGAAATGTCTGACTTTTAAAAATATTATCGACTTATTCAAAATTTTCAAAAGTGCACGTAAGCCAACCCTACACAGTGAAACAAAATGCCTCTGGGCTGCATTGGCCCTTTGGTCCTCAGTTTTCTGCCTCTGGACAAAACTCTATTTAGCATCAGGATTCTGTGAGCAGATATAATTATCTTTGGGAAGAAGAGAGGGGTGTAGGTGGGTATGTTTACAGTGGAAAAGCTCAAAAAGATAAAATGTGTGGCATTCGCTAAGTGGCCCATTTTGCCATCCTCCTCTGAATCTTGCATTTTGTGAGCGCGAAGCAAGAGATGTGGGCAGATGCACTGTGTGAGCGTCACTCACAGAGACTCAGTGAGGAGACGCTACTGGAGAGCAGAAAGGGAGTAGAAGGTGGAAATTAATCTCCAGGAAGTATTAGAATTACACCCATTCCAGGGAAAGCCAAGAAAGAAGTAGATAAGAAGATTTAAAAACATGTACCATATACTAGACACTTTATACTTCTCATTTAGTCCATAAATCTTTTAAGGTAGATGCTGGTATTACGAGTCATTACAGCAACAACAAAGTACTGTGCATCTTTAATGTACCAGGTCCAGCACAAAGTGATTTAACTTAAGCCTTATCTGACCAGCACCCTGAGAGAGATTCTTTTATGGCCGATAAACATATGAGAAAATTAAGACTTTGAGAGATTCAGCAATTTAGCCCCAAATCTACAGCTAATTAATTAGCAGTGGCATTCAAACCAGGGCCTCTGTCTACACAGCACTCACTCATCACTCTTCTGCTTCTGTAAAAAGCCAGGGCACTGGTTCAAGATCCCACAACCAGAAAGAAGTAGAGTTGAGATTCCATTACAACTTTGAGTTCTCAGAGCCTCCTGGGTGCTTGTCCTTCTATCTATTCCCCTAGGAACCATGCCAGACAGCAAGTCCCCAGGATACAATGCACGTGAAAACTGTCCCCCTAAATTTGTCTTGAATTCACAAACTTCTATCCTTTTGTTTTCCTTTCTGGAACACAGTGAACACAGAGTACATAATCCCGGGCTCCCCTAGAGAGTGACACCAACACTGGGCTAAGATAATTAGATAACATTTAATAATCATTGTTTCTCCTTCTCCAATAAGGCAAAAATATTGGAGAGTGTGAATGACACGGTACTTAATTTTAAAAAGCAAACAAATGTAGAGCATTTGAAAGAGTGCTAGTGCACTGAATATATTTTCTATTCAGTTTGCCACTTGCTTCCAATGTGAGAAAAATATTATGGGCATTATTTCCAAATACAAACAAACAAAATCCAAAAGCAAGTTCGGCACAGAAACTGTTTTCAGCGGGGTAGATCCCACCACAACACAGACACCAAGGAGCACATAACAGACCACGTGCCAGGCACTATCCTAGGCACTTCACGCTCATGATCTTGTTCATCCCCATCACAAGCCAACTTTCAGATGCAGACGCTGAGATACTAAAAGGCTAAAGAATATGCTCAAATGACGTGTTGATAAGTGGTGGAGCCAGATTTCCAATTCAGACATGTGCTCCCAACACCTTAGTAGCCTTTCAAAATGGTCAAGTGACAGAAAGCATGGTCTAATTTGGCCAAGTACATCATGAATTGTGGGATTTGAAGATTCCTTTTTACTTTGGTTCTTTCCTATTTTCTAAAAGCATGTGATCCACTTAGAGTGATTCCAACAGATACTGTTAGTATTTAAACTATACCTGTGGAAATCTTTTTATTGTGTGTTAATTCTCACAGATTGGTAGGGCCCTATGGAACACAGACACTGAAAATCACAGACTTCTTGGATATGAGAGAACTTGGAATTGCACATTTAATACAGTGTTAGCTAAATGTATATACTCACAAACCAAGATAGGTACTTGTATGAGACACAGTCACACAGTATCCGCTTAATGAACGTCTGGTGAATGAATGGATGGATGAATGGTGTGTCTCTTAAAATTTATTTATTTATTCATTCAGCAAATATTTATGTGGTGCCAACTATGTGCCAGGCACTGTTCTAAGCAATGGAGACACAAAAATGAGCAAAACAGACAAAATCCCACCCCTGATGGAGTTTACATTCTGATAGAGTGTTAGATAATCATAAACGCTAAGAGAAAAAACAAAGCAGAGAAAGTGTATAGGGATAGTTGGAAGTGGTTTTGCAATTTTAGATACAGTGGGAGGTGAAAGTGTCCCTGACAGAGTCAATGATTTAAAATACTGACCTTGGTAAATATTTTTAAATGCATTATTAAATATTCAAAATTTTAGTTCCCCTAAATGTGTAGTAAATTTAGCCAAATACAGTCAATTACTATTGTTGGGTACTTTTTATGCTAGGTATGAGAGATGTGATTTTTCTAGACTCTTCCAGAATAAATTGTAGAAAATCACAAAGAATGATAGAAAAATAGGATGTCTTACAAATCACTAAAGACAAGTCTAGATCATTATGTTTTGCTTATTTATATCAATGTCTGATGCATCAAAACTGGATGGATCTCCAAAGGAAATCTAAATAAATAAGTAAAATCCCATCTGGAGCCTTCTTGAAAACAATCCACTTTTGCAGATTGCTGGTGTCCTTGTCTGACCCCTGTGCAGCCTCAGTAGCATTTGAGACAGAGACTGTGTGATAAGGTCTGTTACCCACATACACCCCTCCTTAGTGTCAGCAAATCACGACGCAAAGCACTTACGGTCACCAAGCAGACAAGGTAGTTTTGACTTTTTTTCTCTCTCTAAAATATGAAGATTCACTAATGAAAACCCATTCAGTACCAAAGCAAAATAATTTCACAGCAGCAAGGCCTTGAAAGTGGATACTACAGAACTGGGGTTAAAATTCAGATTACCACTCACGACACAACACCTGTAGCTAATTGTACATGAACGGTCAGAGAAAGCTCTATTCCCCTTCTCGGGGTTCCCCAGCCTTATCAATACTTAGTAGTGTGAAACTGCACGTTGGGCTCAGCAAAAATGTTTAAAGGATTTTATTTTTTTCCATTTTTATGATTATTTTATTTGTCCACAGAGAAACTTTTATCAAGGTTTCAGTCCATGAACTTGTCTTCATTTGTTCCTTGCTTCCTACAATATGTATCCTTTTAAAAAAAAATGAAATTATTTTGTTTTGTAAAACCTACTAAGCGTTAGTGTTTCCCCCTTTGTCATATATTTCAGTTATTGTTCCTCATTTTAAATTCATTTTCACACACAATGCATGGTTGCATTCTGATAATTGAAAATGTGCAATGTAGACATTTAAAAATAGATCCCAAATTTATGTGACCAGTAAGCCTGCCAAATCCATTTGAATAAAGACCATATATATATTTACTACTTAGGAAATCTATAATATTCTTAATTGTAATTAGGCACACAGAGAACTACCCAAATGCATTAGAAGTGAGACCACTCGAGTTCTTAGCCCTCAGCTCTATTCGAAATATTTCACTCTAGCCTAATAGCTAAATGTCACAGTTCCATGCCAAACGCATCAAGGACTTTCCTGGCACCAACGTGCCTACTTCAGAATGAGCAATATCTCAGAGTCATCAGAATTAACCATCCACTAAATTCAATTTAATGAGGCTGCATCATCCTCAGTGTTTCACCTTCATGCACAATTTATTGTCATTTCATATGAAAAGCTCAAAGCTCGGAAAACACATATGCTATCATATTCTGGAAAAGAAGGCCCTTTTCTTGAGCAGTTTGAGACAGTGGATAGCAATTCAGACTGTAATTGGGTGTCTTCTCAGAGTATCTGACAGAGTTCACACTGAAAAGAGACTAAAGACAAAATGTCAGGGTTTACCAGTTGTGAGAAACCCCACATTCTCCTTCAGCCCTTCAGCACTGACAGGATGAGCAGCCTCAAACAAGGGCTCTCAGGGCCTTTCTGGAATCAGACACAGTCCCTGGCTCTCCTCAGGAGCTCCCTGCATACCCCATGAAGCAGGGGAAGACAGGAAGTACATGTGATTGCAAAGCAGGACTGGAAATGCACCTAATCGGCATGTATGTCTTTTCTTAACTTTTATTTTTCATTACTTTCTTCTGGCTTACCAGAAAGAAAAACAATAGACACTGCAGTGCAGTGCACATAAAAATTGAGACAGAAAATATAGAAGTAAAGTATAACGAGGGACTGCCAAGTAAAATCTAATATTAGTAACATTAACAAGGACGTAACATCATTTTGTTGACCTCTAGTTAAAATAGTGCATCTCAGGTTATTTTAATTCAGGATAAAGGCTATCTTGAGACTTCATAGGAAGGCCCTAGTCAGATGTAGGTGATACAGATACAAAATTCCCACGTTTAAAAACAAGAACTTTAAGGATGGGGGAGGGGAGCTGGATCTTGACGCTGACCTAATTCATTAGGTCTGTCGCTTGATTCCAACTAAATATGCTGGCTGTGTGCTCATCTTTTAAAAGGCCTGTGTTTTCAACTGGAAAAGCAGAAACCAACCACAAGAGTGTTATTTTCTCAACAGTACCAGTGTGCAAACAGGTATTTACAGAGGACAAAGGCAGCGGGTGCCCCGTCAAGCCAGAGGTTTCCAGCAGTGCTGACATGATGTTGTGCTACTCTCCCTAGTCTTACACACTGAACAATAACTCAAATCCATCACAAGATCACTTGTCAGTCGTCCTCGGTTAAATGGGTCTTTATTTTTAGAAAACAATGGGAATTATAGGAAACTGGAGGCCTTACATCACAGAACTATAAATAGTTGCTGTTAAATGGCAGCCCTATGTTTTTGTTTTCCAATTTGAAAATGAAGTTGATATTTGAGAGGGGTTATTCATCTGTTGGGCAGTTTATGATGCCTCAGTGATGTCATCTTATCTAGGTGATTAAGGACCTACTTAACTTTTCAATCAGACAAATCACTAGCTCTCAACAGGAATTTTAATCAGAAGGATTGCTTGCTGTGCTGAGATTGTCCCCAGTGAACAGAACATTACTGACCTTTCCTCCACAGGAAATTTAAAGTTGTATCATTTGGCTGGTTAGGATTTCTGCCATTTCCCTGTGGATCAAGATTAGAGATGAACTTTCAGGTTCAGTGATACATTAAAAACACAAACACATAAGCTGTGAAAAGCCAGAAGCAGAATGATGTCTTTCCTCTGATGCAAAGGTCACCACTGATGTTTCTCATTCATTCCAGCTAACCACAGGCTCCTACGCTTACTGCCCCCATTTAGGGAGCTCAAATTGAAAATAGCTATACTTATGGGTCCTCAGCATGTTCAGTGCGTTGAGATTATCTGCTATATTTAACTTTGCCCTTTCTTTGTATGTTAAAGGAACAATTATTTCCCTTGTGACAGACTAGACCTAACAGGACATTCTTCTTAATGTGTAAATGAGGTTATATTCATCAGGATAGTTCTGGTTTGGTCTAGAAAATTCCTGACTTGTACCACCAAGGGAAAAAGAAAAAAGTCTCAAGTAAATACTCCTTAGAGAAACCTGCTGCTCTCAAAGTAAGCAATTTCAGGGCACAAATGCATCAAACTGATGTGTCATCAAGTATTAATTAAGTAGGTTATGGAATCACAGGGAAAGCGGATCCCCTACCCCAACAGAATCAACAAAAAATAACTTAGGAAAACTAGTTACCATGATTTCCAGTATTAAATTTGCAATTGTTCTTACATTTCAAAACTGAATTCATAAGTTGATATAATAATGAAACCCAACAACCTTTAGGATCCTACACAACACTCAATTAATGACTTAGGACTGAGAGAGGAACAGTTAGAAGGTCTTAACCTAGAATTACACCAAATACGAAACTGATTTAATAACCAAAAAAGACTCAGGACCAAAGTTTTATTATACCTTATTTAAAAGGTAATTTCTGAAACCAAGGTAAGCCTACATTTCCACCTCAACACTTAGCCTCTAAATTAATTTTCAATTTAATTTGTTTAGCTACAATGTAATATCTGATTCCAAGAGGATGTGTATTTAATTATCACTATATATCAGAAAACATTAAGAAAATATTTTGAAGTCTAACCTGTTGTAACTAACTAACCTATAGGTCTAGGCTTAGAAGCAGTTTAGAAATGTTTTCTTAATGTGTATAAGTTACATAATTCCATTTATTTTACAATCTGTCTAAAGGATGCCTTGTAGTTTAGCCATGGAAGGGCATGGGTTTTTATTTGTTCATTGTTTGTTCTTAACTTTAAATTAGTGGGCTAGAGACTGTTTTATCTTGATAGGCAGGTTTGATTTTGCATTATTTTCATGAATTGCCTTCACCATTAAAATGAGGCATCTATATGAGAGAAATGAAAGTCATTTTAGGATTCAGCTAGGAGCAAATGCACAACTGGTTGACACTCTTCTTGGAAACTTGATTCAGATTTGACATAAGTCATATCACTTCTATTGCAGGACATCAAATATAAAAGATATCTTGAGAGAGTAACTTGTTCTTCATAGCAGAAGAAAATGCCCCAAATTGTTTTTAAACTGAGTTTTCATGCTCTGTGAGATCTATGGCATTATTTTAATGACAAAAAAATGAAAAGTCAATAAAAATGAATGATGCAAACATCCTTAATTACATGCCAAAGGTGAACAGATGTCTATTCTTTCATCACAAGTAAGGTGGAGGAAAAAAAAAGAGTAACTATTGCACCAGACACTGTGCTAAGCAACGACGTGCAAACTTAGCTCACAGCCTCCACAATAAATTTTAAAAACTGAGTCGCAAAGACAGTTGCTCAAGGTCATACAGTTAAAAGTGTCAACACCAGGGTTCAAGCCCAGAATTCAAATCCAGATTTTGTCTGATTTTAAGACCCATGTTCTTCCCATTGCATATTCGGCTGCTCGCTTTCACATGGACCTGGCTCCTTCCCCATCACGCATCTTTCAATGCAATGACCGACCTTAGCGGCGCTGAGTAGCTAAACCGTATGCAGAACAAAGACAACTGCTTCCCTAAACTCACCTCGCTATTTCCCAGGAGGTCTCCCCCACCGCCCTACCCTCGGAAATCTTAGAGAGGGACACTCTTGTCCCTCTCTAAGTGATTACAAGAAGTGCCCAAGCTAAATGCAAAGAGATTTTAAAGTCATTCTGGCATAATTACCCTAATCAACAAAAACCAACTACAGCTTAATCAAACATTTGAGAAGAAAAAATTGTGTGGGAGTTAAATGAATTAAAGAGTAAGGTCAGGCTTTTATAAGGTGCTCCAGATTCTATCACCTTGCTCTAATTCTTGCATATTTCAGCAGTCACTTTTTTTTATGATTTCACAGAAATAACAAGTCATTTTAAAAATCCCGAGACAGTTACAAAAGTACTGTTAACACACACTGTGCATCCACATATAGCCCACGGCTCTGAGAACATTGGGACAAACTTGGAAGTCTGCAATTGAAAAGTTATTTTTAAATCTAAACCAGGTGATAATAAAAAAAAAAAAAAGGGAGGACGTGAGTGTTACTGAACCAACTTAGATTTTTTTCTCAGTTTCCGTATTGTTTGCACTTTCATTTCTGACACTATTAGTGTCCTAAGGATTTGAACAAATCTAGAGCAATTATTCCGAAACCCTCATACATAGGCTGACTTGATCATACTGAGGCCTTTTATTCCCATATTCCTTCAAACATTAAGTGAAATTATTTATTTGTGAAGATTCTTTATCTCATTTTAGAATAGTAATTTCAAAGTTCCTTGAATAGTACATCAATGATAGAACGTAACGATTATCAAGATGTCAAACCAATGATTAAACTGTCATGACAACCCAACTCCATAATACTGTGGTTATATTTACACAAAACAAAAAACAGGCAATATTTAACTTAGGGAAAATTCATAGTCTTTCTGACCACTAACCATCACCTTTTTTTTTTTAAAGATTGGCCCTGAGCTAACATCTATTGCCAATCTTTTTTCTTCTTCTTCTTCTCCCCAGTACATAGTTGTATATTCTAGTTGCAGGTCCTTCTAGTTCTGCTATGCGGGATGCCGCCTCAGCACGGCTTGATGAGCGGTGCTAGGTCCACACCCAGGATGCGAACGGGTGAAACCCAGGGCCACCGAAGCGGAGTGCACGAACTTAACCACTCAGCCATGGGGCCGGCCCCTAACCATCATCTTTAAGAGCCACCTACTACCTACTGTGGTTTCGTGTCAAAAATGTTTCCTGCATACTGTAGGTTCACAAAGAATAGTCTGAATAAACCTAATCACTTTGAATTTAGGAAATGGCCGGGGCAGGGGGAACATATACTCTTTAACAGTGACTGATTTCAGAACAAAACACTAATAGAACGAGTATGAGGCATGGCACATATGAGGCAGGCCTTGAGAAAGGGCAAGGAGACTCCCGAGGGATGTTGACTGCAGTCTGTGAATGGAGAGTTATTCATTAAACAGCCCACAGAACAGGCTTGTTAGTACAAATTCTTGATGGAGCAACCAACCGCACAGAGGGCTGCTATAAACCCTGATTATGTAGCTAAATTTGTATGAATGGAATACTGCTTTGAAAAGCCTTTAGGTACAAAATGTTTTGAGAATTTCTGTAATTTCAAAAAGGTCCAGTCACACACTCACACACCCCAATCTTCCATTGCCTCAGTTGTTTTTTTTAAAACTAGCAGCTACAGAGGTACAGTGAACACAGATTTAAGCCAAACAGCCTTTTGCCTTTTCCATTTGCAACCAAATAAAATTTGATCTTTTCTTTCTTGACAATTTGTTCATCTTTCAGATATATTACAAAGCCTTCAAGGGAAGAATTAATGTCATTTTGAGGTTTTGTCATGGAACCAAGAATTCTACAGTTGTGCAGGAAAAAGACAAATTTGTTTTTACTTCAGAAGCTATGAAAAAGCAAGCTGCATCAGTCATAAGAGATTTTTGGAAGAAAGATCAAAAGATGGCTAATATATTTCTATAGGAAAAATGAAGACAAGCCAAACTCCCAACAGTCCTTGTCAAAGGCAGTTTGCACGGTGGCTAGACGACAAATACAGGCATTGTTAGCAACCCAGGAAAACCCCAGCAGAAAGAATTGAAAATTTCCCCTCTGGGTTCTCAATTTACCCTAGGCAAAACAAAAACAACTCTAAAAACAAACAGAAAAGAACACTAGAAACTGGACCAGACATTGAGATGATAGCCAAACAAGTCTAATGGAGAGACGTAAACATGCAGGGTATGGTACATGTAAATATTTTCTTCTCTATAAGAAGAGTAAGGAAATGATGAAAATGGATGTCCTTTCTTATTACATAAAAGTAACATGTATGCCTTACAGCAAGTTAGCTGTAGCTAACTGACGCAAATAACTGTTTCCATGGGTACCTTACACTATATAGTTTGATGAGAGCTGGCTGGTCCTAAAGATGGAGAGAACAATGTGTGGGTTCCCAGGAGGAAGCTCCTTGGACCACACATAACCCAGTGCCTTACATGCTGTGCTTGAGTAGGCGCAGCCTGGGTTTACAGAGGGTGGGGTCAACCTCAGCTCTTAGAAGTCGCATCGAAGAGGGAAAGGAGTAGGAGCGGGAGAAAAGAAGGAAGAGATCACTTTCTGTCATTGTTATTTACCCCTTTGTTGCCAAAGTTTCTGGCAACAGCGTATCAGAACACAGTCTCTGGTTTTACTCTTTTTTGTTTTTCCCAGATAGGATAGGATAGGATAGTAACCACATGAACAATTTACCTGTCAATGTAAGAGAAACTGATCTCTGGAAAGACATATTCTATGAGCATCGCAGGCCAAAGAATGAGATTAGGAATTCTGCTAATCATTTTTAAAAAAAAAATCTTCAAATTGTCAGAGACGGCTGCCTGAAAAAATTATGGGGTAAGAAGTAAAAGTTCTGAAGGGTAAAGCTCTCAAAAGACATGACTAAAAACCATTGACAAGAACACAACCTTGGGGCCAGCTCTGTGGCTGAGTGGTTAATGTCGCGTGCTCCGCTGCGGCGGCCCAGGGTTCAGATCCTGGGCGCAGACGCGGCACCGCTCATCAGGCCACATTGAGGCAGCGTCCCACATCCCACAACTAGAAGACATGCAACTAAGATATACAACTGTGTACGGGGTGGGGGGTGTTGGGGAGATAAAGCAGAAAAAAAAAAAAAGATTGGCAACAGCTGTTAGCCCAGGTGCCAATCTTTAAAAAAGAAAAAGAAAAGAACA
The DNA here is from genome assembly GCF_037783145.1 of Equus przewalskii. Taxonomy (NCBI): domain Eukaryota; kingdom Metazoa; phylum Chordata; class Mammalia; order Perissodactyla; family Equidae; genus Equus; species Equus przewalskii. The sequence continues at coordinate 66,119,864 of NC_091843.1, forward strand.
CAACCTCACTCAAGGCACAAAGAATGGATTCTGCAAATGGGATATTCAGCAATGTTTCTGCACATGGTTCAGAAGTCCCTAACCAAAACCAGAACGCGCGCACAAGGAAAGGTTCACAGCACAAATTTCAGAAACCTACTGAGACAGGGACAAGTTCTGGTCCCTTTTATCTCCCAAATTGTAAGAAGTCCTCGAATTGGGAACTAGAAAGCAAATCCAAGAAATTTTAAAACTACAGTACTGAACAGAATATTACTAGCAGAGATGTAAAAGAAAAATCAAAATAAACTGTCTCTACGTATCTAAAAATGGTCCTTATCTTTTAATCTTGCCAAATCTCAAGCCCATGTTCAAACATTAATAAGATTCCAAGAAGGTAAACTGGACTCAAAGAGAAGAATTTTCATGTTATAATGGCCATGGCCATTTAAATCAGTGATTTCCAAACACTTATGGTCATGAGTTTAAAAAAAAGTTTAAAAAATTGAGTTGATATCTCCAATATTCTTATACTTACTTATATATTTTGTGCATTTACTACTATACTGCCAAACAATATACATGACATATAGAACAAATAAAAATTTTTAAAGGATAAGATAAAAAATATTTTAAAAGCAGGTTTAATCTTTTCTTCCCACACCCAAGGGGCTCTTGTTTGCACCACATGTCAACAGCCTAATTCAGAAAACACAAGTTTAGCCCACTGTGAGGGGCAACATATATTCACCCACAACTCACAAACACACACACGTTTTGAGATTTTGCAACATTTTATTCAAAATACTTAAAATTTAAATGTAACGCTTTTATTTTACTATGTATAACCTTTTTAAAGCAGTTGTGGGGTAAATAAAGACACGGTAAATCAGGGGTTTCAAAGACTGTTTTTATTACTGCCAATGGCTGCCTTTTATTCAGCAACTACTATGTAGAGGCATTTTATTTTATATACATTATGTCTAATTCTCATAAGAACTGTAAAGCAGAAATTACTTTTTCCATTTTATAAAAAAATGAAACTAAGGCTCATGATCAACCATATCCTGCCAGGATTGGTTATCTTTAAAACCACAAAAGCAAGATGGCCACAACTATAGGACATTATGTGAAGAGCCAAGCATTTTAGCTCTTTCAGTATTTTCTTTCTTTACAGCTGGGTCCTTAAGCAAAGAGAGGGAAACTGAGAAATAAGCTTTTAACTATTAAAAATCCCTCAAATTAAAAAAAAAATAACTGTCCACAGATATTTCCACCTGCTCCTCTCCCCTTTTCCTCCAGCAAACAGTCCTTTTAAGTCAGAGAAACAGGCATGCAGGAGAGAATTCTGGGAATGGTTGCAGTGGTTAGACAAACTTGGCCCAGGGTAAGGTTCTACTGATGGAGTTGGCTGAAACATCAGAGCCTCATGAGCACTGTGTTTCCCAAAACAACATCCTCTCATCTTAAAACAGCACTTGTTAAGGATGAGTTTTGGAGCCTGCTGAGCAGGGCATTCTGTTCCGCCTGGGGAAGAACACGAGCAGTGGAGAGACAGCAAGCTGGATTCCCTCCCCGCCCTTCTTTCCAGGCTGATGGTGCGGTAGGAGCATCTTGGACCTTCTCTCAGGGCCCAGAGTTTCCAGCAATGTTCCCAAACAGGGGCTGAAAGTGGCTACTTGGTACCCAAAAGCTTATTCCTCTTCCAGATACAGATGCAGCTAACATCTGTGAAAACTCTGGACGACTGGAGACCCACAAAAGACGAGAGGGTCCGTGAGACTGGGGGGGCTACTTTAAGGTGAAAAGCGTGTCGGATTAGGAGGAATGCTGATTGTACAATTTTGTTTGTCAGTTTAAGTACCATGATTTGAAATTTCACTGCTAAATTTTTCACCTGAAAACGTGGGTCAAACTACACTAGTGACTCAGCATGATTTCCTTTCCTGGAGAGTTTTAGAAAGATCTATGACATACTTCTGTCCAGGTTGGTTTGGATAGCAGGAAAAGTAGAATGGATGAACCCCGAGGCCACTTCCTGTTTATATTCCCATACAACATTCTCTTCTGCCTGGGAGGCCCTCACCCTCCCACCCACCTGGCAAACTCCTATTTACCCTCCACGCCCAAGCATAGCTTCCCTGGTGAAGATTTCCCCCCACTCAAGGTAGAATTAGGAACGTTCTCCTCTGTGTGCTCAAAAAATCTTCAACCTCTGTTTATTAGCAGCACTCATTTTAAAGGGCAACTATTTGTTCCCGGCTATGGCTTCTGTGTTTACTCACCTTGTATTCTCATGACTTATCACTGTGCCTGGCACACAATATATCACAATGAATATTTGGTGGATGAATAAAGAAAGGTTGAATCACGAATCTGAAGGAGCGTCAATTCCTACAGATAAATTACAACAGTTTGGTCTTGGTGGTTCTATTTCAAACAAGGATTTGTTTGCTTTTATAACACTTGATATAAAATCCATCACAGTTCTCTGAGCATTCCATCTGTAGCCTCCCAAGATCAGAACATCTGGTTGTCAATATACAGAGGAACCTTCTCTCGTTACTAATCACACTACAAATCTAGCATAACACAAATGAGGTAGCTTTTATGAGTCTTCTATTCACAAATTAAGAACCGTTATCACTTTCAGCATTTCCTAGGATTTCTAAACAGAGTGACCTGGCCCCATGGGGGAAGTCACACTTTCAGTTGTGTATTCTCCGGTATCTCTATTCTAGCCAAAAGGTTCCTCAAAAAAAGCAAGGAAAGATTTAAAGAAAATCTAAAGAAAGAAACATGATCCTCATCTATTTCACTTTGAGGGCTTGATCCAGCAAGCATTTAAGAAATGAATTTCTGGGCGGAAAAAGTAGTTGGGCAATGTTATACCAAAAGTAATATAATATGCCCTCTTCCCCTTAAAAAAAGTAAATTTGTCATGTTTAATGAATATCTTTGTGACCTGTGAGTGGACTGCCTTATATAGCCTACCACAAAAATATTCAATCCTATGAATATCCTAATCCCTTAAACATTTTCCCTTATAACTGCATTAATTTATTAGATGAGCACGACACTAAAAATATATGTAAAACATTAAGAACAACAAAACTCAAACTATAAATACATGCAGGTTCTAGTTGGTCATTTCAAAAGATGATCTGTATTACGAAACTTCTTGAGCAAAACGCTTTCCGTATAGTTTCGTGTTTTATGCAAAGTATATCAAGAACACACATTTTTAAATGTACTTCAGACCCTAAATAATTAAAGCAAATCTTCTGTCATCCCCCCCCCCACCCCAGGATTAAGGGCAGTGCAAGAGAAAATACATCACTAAAATATCCATTCATTTATTCCCTCATAGCTCTGGCCTCCCCGACCCCCAGTTCCAATATTTCAGTTCAACCAACCTCCACCTTCATTCTTCTCATGTAGAAAGTGAATCAGTACATCTCAGCAGGCCACCAAGGAGAAAGGTGGCAGTTAACAGGTGAACATTGATGGCATGCCTTGATCCTTCTCAGGTTCCATTATTTTGTTAAGATTTCGCCTTCCCCATGTTTTTCGTCTCCCTAGACTTCCCTAAGACGTCACTCTTAAAAAGCGCCTTCCCCATGAAAGCACTTTTTTTCACCTTCTGCACTTACAACAATGTAAGTCAGCACATCCAATAAGTTGGCCAAGAAACTGACAGAAAAATGAACAAAATATTTCTTCCTCAGATTTCAGTCCCATAGGATTCAAGCTCCTCTCTCTTAATTGCTATTTATTTCACAAAGCACGCACTTGGCATTCATCTTATGCTACCTCACTCTCTCTCTCTCTCTCCCAATTAAGAGGCATGTCCTTGAAAGTGAAAAATACCTTAAGCCCTATAACCCCAAAGAGCCTGCATGTGCTCAGAAGGTGCCTCATGGATAATGGTAATGGAGACCATTCTCCTCTGTTCTCTGGTTAGAAGATAGGGCCCAGAACCATCTCCTACTCAAAAACAGTCAGACCTTTTTTCAATTCACACTGTAACCCATTACATGGGGTGTGGTGGGTAAACAGTTTTTATCTCCTGTGTAATGCTGATCAATTCAGTAGCAGCTGCCTAAAGTGCTGGGTTAAGAAAGATAATGAGGCCACATCTGGACTCAGGGAGACTGTGCACTTATGGACCAGCCTGTCTGCCACATGCACAGGAAGGAGCACGGTGGTAGGCATGCTCAGTGTGTGCCATCCCAGCTCTAACCACTTAGCCAAAATCTGAAGTTCAGTTAAGTTCAAGAACTTCTTACCACACAAGTTCTCTTCCCTAACTGAAGCATTCAGCCAGGGATAGAGGATTCAAAGTCTTCCAAATATATATTTCCATGTGTAATCCTTTTACATAAAGGTTTGGTGAAAAATACTCTTCCTGGTGAATCAGACTTAAAGGTCAACGTCACAGACCCAGCATTTCCTCCTCTTCCCACCGGCACACAGTAAGAACCCTTTTCTGAGAGCGTTCAGCAGGGACTTTGAAAGTGCCGCCAGCTTTTCCACAAAAGCGAAAGCATCAAAGCTCTCGGTTCCAGAAGTGACCCCAGCCAGGATCACTTGAGGATTCCACTGAGTGTGCAGCTCCTCCCTTTTATTCCAGTGGACGCTGTGTCCTTCTGTTTTAGAGTCCCCTTGCCTCATCCTGCGCCCTCACATAAATCTGTACATCAAAGACAACCCGAAGATCAGGGGTGACAACGGTTAGGAAATTTGGTTTCAGACTTTTCCTCGGAAATCATTTAGTAAAACCTTGTACAAAGTCATTTCACAATGACAAGCATACAAATTCAACGTCCCCTTCCCACCAGAGTATCGAAGTGTCCTACAGGCTCAGCAAACTCAAAATAACAAATCAAACCCACTCTTGTTTTGGTTTGTTTCTAGTAGTGTTCTCCTTAGCCAGAAAAATCTTTAATTTTTTTCTAATGCAAAATATCAAAGAATCCATTTCATAATTCCTATCTAAAGCACATTACAAAGTGAAGCACACCATTAAGTGCTGACAACCTCCACTTCTAGCTTTCTAATTGTATTTATTATACTTCCAAAGCAATCTTCCTCATCAGTTTCCACTTCTCTAATCAAATTATATTGTTCAAAAAGGCAATTTTACTTGATACTCACTGTCCTCTCTGCATTAGAATAATGTACATCCTTGCTCTCTCCCCACTCCAACCCTTCTAGAGCATTTATGCCATTTATAAACTGCTTGTCAGTCTCTCCTACTTTCTCTGATTGAGAACAAGCCCCTTAGGCCAGGGTCATTTAAAAGTTCCCTTAAAAAGTTTTCAATAGTTATAATGGGATAAAATTCTTTCCAAGATAAAAGTACGTCAGAATAAGAAAAAAAGTAAAAATACGTTGCTTTTCTCAAGATTTCAAGAAATATTCTTTCTTTAGTGAAAGGCCCATTTGCCTTTAAAAGTTAACCTGGAATCTTCTAAAAGCTTCCCAAATCCCCAAATATTGAAATCATTTAAATAAATATCTCAGGGAAGAAAAAAGACACTGTGATCCACCCACAGGCATCGTAAGGCCTAAGGAACAATGAACAGGACTTGATGGGCCTGGAACGGTAGCCCCGCTGAGCTGCAGTCAGGAAGAGCTGCGGGTTTTGAATGGGTTTACATTTACTCCATCCCCATAGTCCTTTCTTCCCTGACTGCTGACTGTAGGAGCCCTGGAAGCAGACGTACAAATGCAGCCAGAAGGAAGTCAGAGGAGCAAAAGCAGCTCACCTCAGAATGAAGCAAGGACTGAAATTCTAGTGCTATTTTATGCATCAGCTGGGCCTCTAAAACATGGTATCTTTGTACACACACACAAAAATTAAAGTCATGTTGTACTGCAATGAATAAAGGGCAGGCACTGGAAGATAACACCACCAGGTATATTCTGGCTAAAACTGTGCCCTGATTAGTATGGAGTATTAAATTGAGTAAAAGTGAGGGGGGAAAAAAGAGTTCAAAAATAGAACCATGTTAAAAGACTAAAGAAAATAGGATTTTTTTTCAGCTAAGAGAGGTCCAGCCTAAGCGTCTTCCTTTTCTCTCTTTTTTTTTTTTTGAGGAAGATTAGCCCTGAGCTAACATCCACTGCCAATCCTCCTCTTTTTGCTGAGGAAGATTGGCCCTGCGCTAACATCCATGCCCATCTTCCTCTACTTAAATGTTGGATGCCTGCCACAGCATGGCTTGACAAGCAGTGTGTAGGCCCATGCCTAGAATCCAAACTGGCGAACCCCAGGCTGCCCAAGTGGAACATGCAAACTTAACCCGCTGTGCCACCAGGCCGGCCCCCCTAACCTCTTCTCTTGATAGGACACTACCGACTCCAGGAGCACGGGCCGGGGAGGGCAAGGAAAGCAAGACCGACCAAGGGAAGGGGCTCTGCAGACACATTCTGAAAACTACTGCCTGAGCGTTTCAGAACTTGCTTTCTACGACACCACACTGAAAATTATATCTTTTTTAATCAGCTAAGAACAAATAGGCTGCATCTCAAACTTTCAACCCTTTCATTTTTGCCACAGAGTTTCATCTGTCTTTAAGTGAAAACAAAACAAAACAAAACAAAACAAAAAAGCTAGATATTTTTATTGAGCTCAAGAAATCACTGAGGCACACAGGCAGGGACAGGTCTCACAGGCACACAGTTGTGTTTCCTAACAGACCAAGGACACATCACCGCCATGAACACATCCTTTACCTTGAACACTAAAAGAAAGTTTTGTTGTGTTTTTTTTTTTTTTTTACAAAAATGGGGCCTAAAAATAAGTGCTTCGATGGAATTCTTGAATAGTAACCAGGTTGAAGGTGGACCTCGTTTAAAGCACCACACAACAATGTGTGTTTACATCACCCTTTTATTTCATAGTTAGAAATAACACAGTTCCACAGGGTAAATCATCAATAAATAACGGTGTTTAATCATTAAACGTAAAAATCCCAATTCTTTGGCATCTGACAGGATTCTATTTCTTGTCAAACTAATGACTGTAGAGATATAGTTAATCTTAGTGATCATTCGTCAATACAATATGTTACAAAGGTGCAATTTACTTTAAAATATACAACAGCTGAAAATTTCCAGCCCACCAAGAAATCTGATCAACTCAGGAAGATACCTGTCAGCTTCCTCAAGGCTCTTTCACGTGGTTTGCCGCAGTGAAAGTGTAATAAATGTTGATTAAGAGTTCCTGGGGTTTTCTAATACTTATTCTGCTCTAAATAGTGTTTGCCATTCATTCTGGCTAAAGAAAAGTCATACCTGTATCAGGAATGACCCACTCATTAATTAAAAGGTCTTCTTATTTTATAAGCAGGATTGCTAACACCTAAGAAACTCAGAGCGCCCAAACTAAAATTTAAAAGAAGCAGTTCTATGCTTCCAGAAATGCCAATTCAGAAATAAATTGCACCTTCAAGAGTCAAAAAAGAAACAAAAGAAATAGAAACTTTTACAAAAGGTAAAAGGTAAGTTACATACATTTTTTCCCTCAAAATATATTCAAGAATAGTTGAGCTGTATTTGTTACTAAAGCCAGGGCATTATTTCTTCAGCAACAAATTAAACCAGTGCAATTGACATAAATTGTTAAGTAATCCAGGATTAACCCATTAAAACTGTAGAAGCACTTTAGGCTCCTACACTAATCCTAGAAACTGGAATTTCAATGAGTGCTTATGCTGCACAGAACTGAAAGTGGAATGATCCAATGCCATGCTGACTGGTATCACTTCATACCTAGTTTAAGCATTCAATAGTAGAAACCAGGAGGTCCGCTATTAAAAGTTCCATTCACTTACAGAACATTCAGATGCAAACAGTATTACGCCTATAGTCCACAATTAAAAGAATCCTTTCCATTTTAAAGTTCCAGATGAATTTTAAATTAGAAAATAAGCACTAAGGAAAGTTTTTCAACTTATGAAAACTTCATATTGGAAACTTTCTGGAAAAGCTTCCCCCCACCCATTGTAAAATAAATACTTTGTATCCCAAATTTAATTTTATTAAGACACACTTTAATAACGCTATAAAGAAATATTTTACAGCCATCAAGATCAATAACTTTCCATGCGGAAATAAAAAATTCATTGCTCAATAATATTATTGAGGCAAGTGAAGAAAGATTATTCTCTTGTCAGTCTGAAATGTTAATTTTTTCAGTGCAAAACCAGTTATAAAATATTTAAACTCAATATTTAAAAATAAAAAGTGGTCCAATTCAGCAATGTTCAAGTTCTAAAGTTCATAAAACAAATCATTACATACATTTTATAGTAAAATACAGAGAGTAAAGAAGTACTTGAGTACTTAAGATATAAATTTCTAATGAATCATACCAAATCAGCAACAACCAAGCAGATAACATTTCCAATTTGAGCGTCAGAATCATAAAGATATGACTGTACCAAAGCCTTTTTTTTCCTAGCTAAAAAGCTATACAAACTATTGGTCAACATTGTTTTCTTTGCAGTCGCGGGCTCTAGAATGATTTCCCCCCAAGTACCTGTGATTTCATTCCTGTATTCAAAATCTGATGCCAACAATTTTTATGTTCCAGGAACACTTAGCTGATATAACCATCTATAGTGTGAAGAGTCCTGTACAGAGTACAACGGTGGATTTTTCTAGCCAAGTGGAGGCTGACCTAAACTGGTTTACACTCTCTGCTCGTCATTCATGTATTATTCCTAGCAAAAACACGGTCCCCTCTGAGGGTTAGGTGTTGCAGCTGGTACTGTAGCACTTCTGTGTCAGCTGGCTCCTTGATGCTCATTTTATCTAGATTGAGGTAGTCCAGAGATTTGGAATGAGCCCTCTTACCTTTAAGAAGACAAAGAGGCAGGGGCCCATGGAGGGCCTTATAAGGTTCATAAGGTAAAGATTTAGTGCACTTGTCTCCTGAGCTGGGCATCCGCCTTCGCCTCCTGCCATTGACAGCTGGAATCTCGTATGGCTGGTAGTACCTACTCCTGGCTTTATACAAACGAGAGGAACGTGCAAGTCCTGCATCCAGCTGTTTAGAGCGCAAGGAAGGCATGGCTTCTCCCTTACTCTCTTCACCTCCTGTGCACTTCTGGGCTAACTTCAGGAGTTCCTCACCAGTCGTGAAGCCAACCAAATAGTTAGAGTCCATGTGGAGGATCTGGTAGCCTGACACAGTCCGGCGCATCGGGGAGCACGGCGTGCTGGAGCAGCGGGGCTTCTCGGCCTCGGCCTTTCCCGGGGAGCCGGCCTCGGCCACGGGCAAGGGCAGAGTGGCCAGGGCACTTCTGGACTCTCCATTAACATCTACTTCCATTTTAGGCACCAGTCTGCACACGCCTAAAAGTAAACAGACTCAGATTAAAAAGGTATAACGTGCAGAACACTGGGCCAAGCCGCCTCATTTTAGAAGCCTCAGGAGCATGAAATAGCACTGACCTGAGAAACAGCCAGAGTACTCACAGATTTTTATCTCTGTCGATTAAATGTTCCAGAGCAGGCACGAAATGACTACTCCTCCTCTGCCCTCAAGAACTCAAAGGCAGGTTAAGTGAAAGTCTGAAGTACTACTAACAGGCTCAGATGGAGAAGCTCACAGAAAACAACAATAACAATGCTTCTCTAAATGCAGTGTCCATTCAATCATGCCAAGTCTGTTCCTTAAGGCGATATTAAGCAAATCAAATACCGATCTCAACATTAAGCAAAAAAAAAAAAAAAAATCACCCACAGTTTCACAAGAATCCAAACTATTTCCAACACGAAAATTAAAATCTTTACATTTTCCATCACGTAATTTAAAATAAGTGCTCACTTCACACCTGCACTTCTTTTCAACTGTGTTTAAGGGGCACATCATAAAAGACAAAAGCTGATCAACTTCTGCAAAGAAGACAATTTGGAACCCCCCCAAATTTTTTTGAGGTCTTAAGGGGAAGTTCCCCCAAACTTTGTAAATGTTTCTCCTTCCATATCTCCGATATATTATTTAAAGAAAACCATTTTATAGTTTAAAAGTTAACCCTAAATCCAATAAATCAGGTCATGTTCAATATTAAACATATATAAAATATCAGATGTTATTTTGACTATTTAATCATAAAATATACCATTGATTTATTTTATTTTGCAATACCTAAGACATTGCACTTTTGAATAGTTTAGTAAATGGCAGAACAATTCACAATGAATACTAATATTATTCACTACAATGATCACATTATGTACATAGTTTGGAAAACCCCACTAACAAGAAGTACCACAAACAATGGCCAGGTTCCTAGGAAGCGGCAGGTAAATCAAACCTTGGGAAACAGAACACTAAGGGAAACTGAGCAACAATGTCATTTCTGAGAAACTTTATTTCTACCTGAACTTCAACTAGAAGTAAACAACAGTTTTGAGTATCTCAGATCACTAGTCAAAATGATGTCAAATAATAACTGATTTTAAGATTAAGTATTTATTGCAAAAGGCTATTATATTTAATAATTCTTATGAATCCTTTCGTAAAACAAATAACCTTTTCCTAATTGAAGCAATTCCTAAAGCTTGGGCATTCATTTAAAATCCAAGCAATTAGAAAGCTAAGAAAAGGTCATAACCTTATTCCTTCATTTGCATGCTGTACTTTCCTTCATCAGAAAATAAATACTCGCAGACCATGAAGAAGTTACCAGATGCCATCCTGTCCACGCTGTGGTCCACAGCTCTAGCACAGCTGAAAACTAACATTAATGATGATTCCTGAGACACAGCTAATGCCAAAGGAATCAATATATTTACTTTTCTTTTACTCTAAATCTTAGACTATTTCCAATTTTATTTATTTTTTATTTTTTAAGATTGGCCCTGAGCTAACATCTGTTGCCAATATTTTCTTCCCTTCTTGTCCTCAAAGCCCCCCAGTACACAGTATTTCCAATTTTAACTTAACCAATTAATTAAACTAATTTAGCCCCTCAATTCTTCTAGATTTAAAGGAATTGTCTTTATTCTATCTTAATAATGTAAAAATAAATTTATATTTGATTGCGTAACTTATTTCTCTGTTGATAGGCTGGAAATAGCAGGTAACTATCAGCTACTTTGATATGTATACAAAATCCTGAAGACTTCTCATCTAATAAACTTTAGAGGGCCACATGAAGCCTCACCAAATTTTATGCTGAAGAAATAAATATTTACTCTAAGCCAGATGACAATCTAATCCTTCCTTTCTTACTAAATCTGTAGCCCAGAAGGAACACAAAGGACCAGATCCAAGGCCTCCAACCTACCCAACCTGAGAGGCAGCTACAGGCACAAAGTGTTTCTCTGATACTTCATTCTGAAGGACAAGGAAGAGGAGCGTGGATGAGGCCCAAATGACCAGGGCTGTGGAGGAAATGGAGCACACACACAGACTGGGTGCCCCATCCCAGGGCAGTCACCCAGGTGATGACACTCCAGCAATCAGTCCACCTAAAGTGACACTTTGGTCTAGGTGTCTTCCAAATATGGCAGTCCATGGATTTCCACCAGCCACCTTCCTGCATTCTCATTTGGTATATTATAAACGTCCTAAAATCTATGAATTCATACCCCACCCATTCTGAACTGCGTAATAATTCAAACAGAGGCTAGCCTGAAAGTCATCTTTTTTGCCCATAAGGGATAAAAATTGCTAAGCAAGCTAATGGCATACAAAGTCACAGTAACGAAGAGTGGGCACAGGCTTCTGTGGTCGATAGAACCATCAGATTTTGTTCCCACACTAAGCCAATTCTGCTGCATCAAGGCAGACCATCGGGAATTCTTACAATCTCTAGGGGTTGAGGATGAAGGATGGCAGGACATAAAGGTTTGAGAGAAAAAGGCAGAAATTACATATTATCTAGAAAATAAGTACCTAGAAAATTAGAAAAGTGAAGACAGTGAGTGAAATGACGCATAAAGGTCAAAATCTGATGTGACATGAAATAGACGCTACTGTTAGATGAGTAACTATCATTGGTTAAGTTTCCAGCAGCCAATAACACCACAAAAAATATCACCTGGCTTCAGTAAAACTATCCAACAGGATCTTCAGGCATCAGCCTGACAGATGACGATTTAACCTAGACTGTAAAGTAAAAGATATGGTTTAAGAGCTCAGGAAACTTCAACCAAGCAGACTGGTCTAAGAGACCCACCATACTTTGCTGAGGTAAACAACACAGTCCCTGTAGAAAACACTGCTTAACCAGAAAGTCAAAGAAGCAAGCATTTCGAGTATCCTCTAACACAAATATTTAACCTAGTAATTCAGGTCAACACTCTATGTAAAATTTCTGAGTGACAGTCTTGCTGCACTGAAACATGAAAAGGCTCGTTTTACTTTTATTTTTATTGCAGTGACACTGGTTTATAACATTATATAAATTTCAGGTGTACATCACTATATTTCCATTTCTGTGTAGATGACATCATGTTCACTACCCAAAAGGCTCATTTTAAATATTACATGTATAGCTGCAACCTGCTGAACTGCTGATGAGCAATTCTAAAGGCTGGGAAACTGTTCGCACTTTTTAGCTATAAATCATCAGTACTTCTGCTCCAAACAATAGCATATTCTCAAAACTAACCGCTCTTTTAGGCGGTTTCATTGCTGTCTGCGGTGTATTGCCGTACGTACAAAAACATCTCCGGAGCTTGATATTCCCGCAGGAATGTGAACAGTGCAACTAGGACTCTTGCGAATTGCTTAGATTTTTGTTTTTAAGGATCCTTCTTACTTATATATTGTCCTTCTAAAGAACATCTACTGTGTGGCACTAAGAAAGCTTAGGTGGAGGCTGGGTTTCAGAAACGAGAGCACTGATTGGCAAATATTTCCTTTTTAGCTGGGTGGAATGCTGACTAAGCAGCATACTTTCCATTCTTCAATGTGACCAAAGACAAAACTTTTTATGCTATTAAATTCCTGAGAATTTCCTGACTGGATTTAAATACTGGAGCAAGAACCTGAGAGCAGTCACAGGTCACCTTTCTCAGGTTACCTTTCACACAGGCAGCAGGGGTGTAGGTACTGGCCCATCTGAGGAAGAAGTCTAGGCACTTTCTAACTCCGGAATTCTAGCAAAAGAGGGTGACACCCAAGACAACAAAGACTGAACAGTCTCAAATTTAACATATCTTGATATACGCATGTCCAACATTCTGCACTGCAACATTTCTCGTTAAAAGGCATTTATCAGGAAACTTGGCTAGCGTGACTACAACCCGAGGTGGCCTGTGTTCAGCAGTATATTATTCATATTTTACCATGAAAAATCTGCTTATGGGTTTGTTATTTTTAAAGCTTATTCATGATTCAGCATTTTGTTTCATATTCTAAAATAAAATTTGCATCAAAAAGCATACTGCCAAGATAAATGATTACAAAGCACGCTCATAAATATTGCAGGTATGTGCAACAGGCACCACTCCCACTGCATCAAAAAGAATAAACCATGAACCAAGAAATCAAGTCCAATGCTAACTTCTGCACTGCAGAGCACTAAAAATCAGAGACCAACAATACCTTTATTGTTTCCATCAATGCCTTTCATATTACAGTTTAAAGCAAAATAAAGACTAGAAACAGAAAACATAAAAAATGTTCTAATAACAGAAGTAGCAAAATTTCTCTAGATAGTAGAGTTTAGAACAGAAAATGCAACAATAGAAAGGTCAACTTGTAGTTGAACAATCCTTTTAAACCTGAGTTTCCCAGACAAGAATGAGGAATATATACATATATATATATATATATATATACACACACACACACACACATATACAGATTTGATTTTATTTTACTTTTTGCTGAGGAATATTTGCCCTGAGCTAATATCTGTGCCAATCTTCCTCAATTTTTTAGTATGTGGGCCACCAGCACAGCACGGCCACTAACAGAACAATGAAGGTCCGTGCCTGGGAACTGAACCCAGGCTGCTGAAGCAGAGCACCCTGAACTTAACCACTATGCCACCCGGGCTAGCCCAAATATAATCTTTTAAATAACACCTAAGGATCTTCAGTCTCAAATTCTCTCACAATCCAGTCAGCAACAACGGCACTGAAGCATATTTATAAAACATACAAAACCTGACAATGTTCATAGGTGCCACCATATTTCTTTGAAATGTATGAGGATTCAAAACTAGACCACACTAGATAAGGTAACACTTTAACATTTACTAGAAAATGTACACAGCACACATTTTAAAAACACTGCATACAGCATGCATTTGTGAATTTTGGCTGAAATGAAAGCAAACAGGTCCAAACCACAACACACGTGGGGGAACCTGCCAAGATGAGCACATTCAAAAGACGGTGACCTGTGTGGGATCTACTCAGCTTTGAACACTCTCCCAGAGGCCAAATTTCCTCTACATTTGGCACAAGGAGCAACATTTTAAAAATACAGCCGAGAAGCCTTAGCTCCTTAGACCAGCTCTGAAAATAGCTAAGTTTCACAACTGCTATACAAAGAATTCTTCTTGAGAACTACTGCATTCTGGGAATTTTTTTTTAATTGGGCTTATCTAAAAAAGTCACCCTCAGTAATCAAGAAACTGCTCCATATGCTTGAACTGTTTTTAGCAACACACAGCAATGCCATTTAAGAGAAACCAGCTATAACATAAATGTCTAAATATATAGAACAAAAATGTCATCATGTGAACAAAATCCTTTTCAAGAGCTACCTGAAATGAACCATTCAGAATACAGCCATTTCTTCGGAAATGGACTCTCCTAAGCATGACTATTATCCTATTATTGGTCTAGCGATATCTAGAACCATCTAGTTTTAAGTCAGAATCATCTTGGAGTTCACCTACCCGGAAGCTCTGATTATAGAGAAGAGGACACTTAGGCCACGAAGGCAGGGGCCTGCCCAGAGCCATGCCGGCAGGTCCAGGTGGCCTGGCTCCAAGTCCAGGGCTCCTTCGATTTCATCATGCTGTGCTTCTAGCCCGTGGTTCCCAAACGTGTCTATACATTGACATCATCCAGGAGCTTCAAAAAAATACCAACGTCTATGCTCTACCCCAGATTTGTGATGTAACTCATCTAGGGTATGGCCTGGGCTCTGAAATTTTTAGAAGATCCCCAGGTGATTCCAATATGCAAACATGTTTGGGCACTTGCCAGACAGAAGTTATCAGACACAAGAATTTCACTCCTGTAAGTTGCTCCTTTTTTTTTAAATCAGTAATTATAGCCATATTAGCGGATATCATTTTTGGCTGCTTCCAATTGCTAACAACCTATCCCTAAGGCCTTCTAATGTACTATTTCTAATCCATTGTGAGCTTAAAATAGATACTAACCAAACTTGTTAAACCTGGATATAAAATAAAAATCAATCTGTGCTGAATGAGAACTAGGCTTCTCCATCTGCACACACTTTGGTATAGTTCTTTGAGCTTCTTAGAAGCCGTTGTCAGGTATAGTCTTTGGGAAACAGTTTGGCAATTTCTTATAAAGTTAAACAAATGCTTATTAAATAACCCACCTACCCTACTAGTAGGTATTTACCTAAGAAACTGAAAACATACTTCACACAAAGACGTGAAGGTTTATAACAGTTTGATTCATAATCATCAAAAACTGGCAACAGTCCAAACGTTCACCAACAGAAAATGGCTAAAGAAATTGTGTTCCACCTATACGATGGAATACCACTCAGCAATGAAAAGGAGCAACCTAGGATTGCACTAAATGAAAGAATCAGACAGAAAATGCTACATACGTGTGATTCCACATATGACACATGCTGGAAAACGCAAAACTATCGAGACAGAAATCAATCAATGACTGCCAGAGGCTGGGGTTGGGAGGAACAGACTACAAAGAGGCACAAGAAAATTTGGGGAGTGAAGAAAATATTCTATATATTGACCATAGTGCTAACTACACTCCATCCACAAATGGATACTACACTTGTCAAAACTCATCAAACTATGTACCTTGAAAGGGTGACTTTTACTGCATATAAATTATACTTCAATAAACCTGACTTTAAAAATAAAAGAAACTTGTCATATATTTCCAAGTTTTTGATGGTCCTCCAAATTTCAAAATTCTTCAAATTGTACAATCTTAGAATCAGAAGGAATATTAATTTTTAGGCTGTCCTACCTATGTTTGAACACCTTCAGTGACAGATAACTACCTCTCAAATTGGTTCACTTCACTTTCTACAGCTCTGCTACAATGTCCTTTTATTTACATATATAACTATATCTGTAACTATGTATACACACACGTAGACATACACATGTACACTTACACACATACAGGCAGAGAGATATGGATACACACACATTCCTGTAGCTTCTACTCATTTTTTTGTGTGCTTTACTTCAACTGGATAAATTAATGACTCATCCACATTATTTCTTATTCAATATCCTCTAAAAGCACTTTGTACTTCAGGTTTTCAAACTTCTTGCTCTTTTCCTCAAAACTGAAAACTTTAGAACTGTTTCTATTTTCTCAATGTTTTTAAAATGCGTTTTCAAAAATCTGATAAGCAAAATCTGCCTAACAAGATAAAGCGTTTGTTTTTACCCATCATTCCTTTGAATCATTCTTCTGCTGACTGCTGATTTGGAAATCACTTATTATGAAACTGTTTTTTCCAAGGATTATGACCTCTCTACATAATTCAAAGCAAAGACCTACAAAGATAGTGGCCAAGGAGAATGACACACCAAAGCATGAATTCACACTAATCTAGCTTTTAAAATGCTAAAGAGCTACAAAGATCATTATTAAAATTTTTTCCCCTTCAAAGACTTGGAGCCACATGGACAAGTGTGACAGCACAGATACACAGATGACACACTGACAAAAGACAACTAAAGGAAGTGTATATTTTTAACAGTTTAAATTCATGGTGTGAGAAAAGGAATGTCACACTTACAATGAACTGCTACACGACTAAGTGACAATGATGCTCCTTTTAGTCATCAGTTTGCCATTCTTTATGCATGGTAAAACACAACTAGAAATTTTTGCAAATTATTTTGCCAATCTTTGGAGCTTAATGTTTTTACTAAAAATCCCTGAAATCAGAGCAACTACCTCTTAACTACTATATTTTGAAATATTATTCCAAAGATCTCCTTGAACTTAGAGGAATACAGAGAAAACCTACTGAATCAACAAGTCAAACATTTCAAATATAATCATGTTAGCGTTTTACAACAACAGTTTCAGTTCTCACCATTAAAAAATTCGTAATTGTAGTATACATATTTGCAATAATATAATGACACTTTACATTCATCTGCTCATGCAGTCCTTAATACACATTATGATATTATGTTCATACAAGTAGTTAACAAACAGAAAAAGAAAGAGATAACTCACCAGACTAGATCCCAGAAGACGTCACTGTACAATTTCCAATGAGTCCCAAGAGAACAGAGGCATAATAATTTTTCTGCTCTACTCCAGATACTAAACATGAAATATAAAAATAAACCTTTAATTTAACAAGTAACACAAGTTATAAAGCAATTATACCAATTCTAGCTGCAAAACAGGATGAAACTAGCAGGACGTACTAACATCAGGTACAGGAGGTATAGAATTCAATATTAATTAACTTAATTAAAGTAATTTTGAGTTTGTTGAGCTAAATGAAACCTGAAATACTTTATCATGCTTGTCCCTCTGTGTTCTGTTGCTCAAACTCTACCTGGAGACTAAGAGTAGCTTCACTGGGCTAAATAAAGAGACAAGAAAAATTAGGGGTTTAAATATTGGTTCCGCCACCCTACTCCTACTCACGTATCCTAGGGAAAATAGATCGCTGAGGCTGGGGTTAAAAGAACAGGTCCTAGCCCCCAGCTAAGAACTCTGCCTCTTGACCTTGCATAAATAGCAATCTTTAAAATGAGCACAATACCATCGTTCCTCCCTCATACAGTTGTTATGTGGATAAAATGAGATAAGGTAGAGGAACGTGTCTTGCATCCTGCAAAGCCCTTTAGAAGAGCGTGATGTTGTTGTTGTGTAATTAATTTTTGATGTCTACTGATTTTAGCCCTAAAATAGCAACAATAAAAATCCCTCCTAAGACCGCTCTGAGGCAAATGATCAGAAGGCTCTTGGAAAACATTTTTTTAAGAGAACAACTTGAAAAACACTTCTTTAGCATTATCAGATTGCTTAAGGTTTCCAGCATGTTGTCTGTGCCTTCCTCTCTTACCTGGGGAGGTAACGTGTAAGAGAATCTCTCTTTATCTTCTACCTCCCCAGTTAACTACATTAATTTCTTGAGACCAAGAAAACTCCCCAAAGTCCTTTCCACCTGTAAAGCTTTCTTTGGTTGTTGGGTTTCCTGATGTTGTGTTCAACTTAGGTGGGGGGGCCTCAAAGGAGCTGAGTGATTCATTTTACCTACACGGGTTCACAGAGCCTGAGGAAGTGGCAACAGGCCAACAAGTCCTCTAACAGAATACAAACAGCAAGGGAAAGGTAAGGAGTTTGTCACTTTTTACTTTCCTTACCAGGGCAGAGAGTTTCATCCAAAGGAAAGGGATAATTAGTAAATTAAAGATATTTGCCTCCTCAGCCTGAGAAACTTGAAGGAGTTAACCCACCAAGAACTGTCACTCCCAACATAAACATGTTTATCAGCCTTTGGAACTTCTTTAGATTTAGATAACAGACATGCTCCCTTTCATTTCTTTTGCCACCAATTATTTTCATATTGGGTAACCAAGAAACCTAGATAATGAAGACTTGCTTCCACTCCACCAATGAAGCCTCTGGTTTTAACATAAAGTGAACTGTAACGGAACAAAAATGATCTAACAATAAACATTTTTATTTATAATTAATCCCAAAGAATTTCCCCAATACCAATGTTGTAAAGTTCAAACGGATTTCTTATTTAAGTAAGTGGCTTTTTAATGGGGGAAGAGGGGAAAAAAAACTAATATTTTTTAGCATGTTCTATACGCCAAAAGCTGTATGAAAGTTATATCATTTAATCTTAACATCTACTCCATGAGGAAAATACTATCCTCGTTTTAAAGTATTCGATCAAGTAATACCATCTGAGAGTCACAGCAGGAATCTGAACCCCAATCCATCTGAGTCCAAGGCCCACTGATGTTGCTTTAGACACGCGCGCAGCCTGTGTTCAGTGATAAGCCGGGGTGTGTAGCTTTTTACACAATAATCATGTTCCTAAAAAATGTATATTAATTAACTACTGTAAATGGAATCCTATTTTAAATGTGTGGGGAGGCACTTTATTTAAAAGCTTTATTGCCCCAATTGTGAAATGGCTGGAGGAAGGTAATTTTAACCACTAGCTCTAGGGTTATTTCCAGTTTGAAAAATGTTAGGATTCCAAGGCCTATAGTAGAGAGTCTTATACAAAATCATTCTAGATCATTAACTCTTTCTCCTAAAAGCTTACAGGATTTTTTTTTAATCACAAATTCTAAGGCAGGAAAAAAATATACCAACCAATACTTGCTGGTTATATGACTGGATGGCAAATACAGATAAATATTTCCACTTCATTTTTCAGGGCTACATCTATCCCAAAGTGAGAGAGATTTCATTTAGAGTTTTAGAAATTTAGATTGAAAACCCAGAAGCAGGAACACTGGAAAAATATGAATCTGTTCTAATTCTAAAAAAAGAATAGTTTTCAAAAACAATCTAACGTCTCATTCAAACTTTCCTATAATTTGCATCATGTATTTGGTGATAGAGTCTTTTCAAGCTTTAAATGCATTGGAAAGATATGTTTTCCAACACTCCCTTCAATCCCAAAAGAAAAATCAATCTAAAACTTCATTCTGGATTTGAAAGCAGAGGAGCCTTAAAGCAATTATCCACCTCCTGCACAGGAGCTGCTGTGGAAGTCTAGGAAATGGTTGGTAATTTCATAGTAAACAAAGTGTAGTAACTGATTATCCCTATTATGCCAGTGCCAAGCTAAAAATAGAATACAAACACAGAGTCCAGGGGAGCGAGACACAGGGCGAAACCAAGGTGCAGAGCGCCTTCCATTTCTCACTGTTTACTCATTTCTGCCTCTGCCTCCTGCTTTGTGTGTAATTGCACACTATCTGTGCACAGGTGCTCAGAAGAGGATGACGAGGACAAGATGGTGAAAAAGAGGAAAAATTAAAAAATAAAAAGAACAAGGCCAGAAACGAGTACAAGAATATACTTCTTTAAGAGACTGCCTATAAAGGAATCTAGCAAAAACTTATACTAAAGGCTTTGCCTGCATCTCCCACGAAAGATGGTTATATCAAAGTCCCCAAAATATATACCTTCCAAATAACATTTTTAAAATACTTTAGAAATCAATAAATCTCTAACACTTGCAATTGATTCTGGCCAATATTTTGAACATGAAGGCTTGGCAAGATATCAATGGATCTCCTCTCAAAAAAGGTCAGTCAGCAAGAAGGAAAAGAATTCCAGCGAAATTCTTACAAGATGGACTAAATGTTGCATAGAAAAACAGACGGAATTAAACAGAGCAAAGGCTAGAGTATATAATGCTTCCAGCTACAAGCAGCTGAAACAACCAGAAAGTCCTGTGACATTACCCTGTAAGCAATGAAAATAGGAAAAATAAAGCATGGCCAAGAGCTGCCCACAGGCCTCTGCATAAGGAAACCATGGGTGACTAAGCAGAAGACACTCAGCATTTGACTGCAAATGAAGATTCTACAAATGGAAAGTTTGCAAACATTAACTAGCAAGTGTGTCAAATTTCTCAGGCAAGGTGACAGATAGCACAAGTAAATAAAGAAGAATGTCCTTCAAAAGTAAGGTGACCATATGTCTCAGTTCATAGCCATGCCCTGACATAATTATTTACAGCACCCTCTTAATCTGGAAAAAGTGTCCCAGTTTGGCAATTATGTTGTTATCCTACTCAAATGTCATATGTAACAATGGGAAGGCAACAAATTTAAAGAGAAAGAAAGGCACACCCTTCTGCTTAGGTAGTGGCTTCCCATACAGATCTGAGGACTGTTTCTTTGGGTGTATCCACTCAGCCATTCAATTTTTCATTTCCTCATTCAACAATGTTTCATGAGTCTTATCATGTCCCAGCATTGTACAGGCACCAGAGCAAGTACAAAAAGTGAAGCCTGAGACCAGGCAGGAGGGGAAGACAGACAGACGTGGAAATATAAACCTGAATGTCACTGGGAACCCAGAGAAGGGAGTGGTTTTGCCCAAAATGTAGAAAGCTCCACATGGAAATGTTCAGACCCACACAAAATCCCTACACAAAAAAAGCCACAAGTCTCAGGCTTCAGCACAGATCCACTAACAAAATAGCAATATGAAAAAATTTAACAATCACTTCCAAATCACAGGGTTATAAATACAAAGGCCAGCACACAGCCTGGGCAAATTTTGGTAAATAAATCCCACTAACCATTAAAGATTATTATTATGGAAAGCAAGATAAATTTAGGCAAAGAAAATTGGTAGAGTAGTAGTTACAGGTTCTAATACTAGCTCCCAAAACACGAAGGAAAAAAAAATGGAAATGTAGTATTTCTCAGAGTGGCTATCTGAGGAGAGACCAATAATAAAAAGCATTGGGGAAAAAAATAGTTAACAGTTCCATTCAGACTAATGAAAATATTTGGCAACCACTAGTCTTAAAGATTACTCTGAAAACAAGCAAAAAAGGGAACGATCAAAACATCTCTCAGGAACACAACACTGAGCAGAAATGAAGGGGTTTAAGTGCCAAAGTACAATACACACAAGGGAAACAGAATCCTCAGCTGCACCTACATGCCACCTTAGAGGTTACCTTAAATAATCTTACTTTTCCATTTTCGACCAGTAAAAACTAAATCACCAGTAATTTTTAGAAGAGGTGTTAAGTAAGGTGTGACTTTTCTGAAACCATCCTTGACCTTACAAACAAATCATTCACCTGGCCAAGCAGTAAGACAACCCCTAACAGGGTCAGTTAGACAGAAATGTGTTTCTCTTTCTAATATCAGTTCTTTTAATAGCAACCCCCTCAAAGTGCAGCATTTAGTTTCTATTTCTGCAAGGAGAAATTAGGGCTAGAAAAACCAATGTCTTCTTATCATTACGTGAAGTCATCCTTCTACTTTTAGAAAAAAATTCCGTTTCACTACAAATATGACTGACAGTAACTAGAACTGAAAATCTACATTCAGTCTTTACAAGAAACTTGTCCCTCAGGAAGCATAACGAAACGGGAGAGGTGCACACAGTGGAAATGGCTAACCTTCCAGCTTAGAACCAGGAACTTCCTTTGAAAGGCTAGTGATGAAATCAGAATTCTCTCTGGAAGAAAAGAGCCAATTTCCCCCCAGAATCCTCCGTGAATCAGTGAAGAAAATTTAAATTCTGTATATGAAGCTTTATTACTCCCATCACACTAAATACTTTTAAGGGTTAATGTGTACAATAGCTCTTAAAGTATACAAAATTATAAGTAAACAAATTCACTGACCATTATGTAAGGTCCATAAATATCCTAGCCATCTTATATCACTAATCCTTATATTTCATCCTAGCCATTTTATTAAGTTTATAATGCATACACAGTTACGTAAGGAAAATGCTGAGAAATCTGTGAAACATTCATTAAAGATCATTGTGTAAGCATAAATCGTGGTCTTGAATTAATAAAGTACCAGAAGCTTCCACAATAATGCCCAATACTGTATTTTGAAATGACCAGGAAAATAAACTTTGGGAAGAGGTCATTTCTCTCTCTCTAGTGTCTAACCTGCTCGACAGGGTTAAATAAACAACGCAACTAACAACTCTAAATTGTAGGGCGGCTCATGTGAGAAAAACAATGTAAAATGAAAAGTCCAGTAACGTCAGAAACGTTGTGCAAGAATTGTTCTTTCGAGTAGAAGTAGCAAGCACCTTATAAAACGCTACTGCCTCCATTCTTCCTCTCTCTCAAATGAATTTAAAGTTCCCAGGCCCAGTTTTACCTGTGCACCACAGCCATTCACATACACACTCAGCATCTTGGCTCGACAGAAATCACTAACCTCCCCGGGTGCAAAGTCGCCTGGGTGGAGAGGCAGAGAGACCCTAAGGATGTGGAACACTTGCAAGGGGAAAAGGACGGGGCCATCATTCCCTTCGAGTTCCCATCTCCTTTCTGGCAGAGATTTGCAGATTCCACCACTAGAGAGAGTTTGGCAGCTTCACAATGAGGCCGCCTGCTCAAGGTCTGACGGCCGCCCGCCTGGAAACCCCTTTTCTCCGCTTCCCACCCGCCCCGAAGTCCACCCGCGACAGGTGGGGCGAGGGCGGCGATGCCCAAGGGCATCTGCCGCTTTCGCTCCTGGCCAGCGCCCGGCCCCAGTGCCCACGCGCGCCCCCGGCCACGGCCGGCCGGCTGCCCCCGCCGCATCGGTACACGAGCAGCGGGCTGCGGGCTCGCGGCGGCCTCGCCCCCGGATCGCCGCGCGGGTGAGAAGGGCCGGCGAGATAAGGCCGCCAGGGCTGCCCCGAGGCGCTATCTGGCCCGGGCAGCCGCAGCCGGCGCGCGCGTCGAGGGGCACAGCAGACCCGGGAAGCAGCTGCTTCCCGGCGGGGCCCCTGCCCGCCGCCCCGCGGAGCGGGCACGGCGGCAGAGCGAGCGTGCGCGCCAACGCGCCCCGACTTCCGCGCCGCTGCAGCGCGGGAGAGGCGCTCCGGGCCGCCAGGCGCCCGCACCTCCCGGCGAGCGCACGCCGCGCGCACACGGGGGCGCACGCCCCCGCACACTCACTCACACGCGCTGCACACTCACGGCGTCTCCGGCCCCACCCCTGTGCCAAGGAACCGCGGGATCCCAGCACCCCGCAAGGGCCCCACCCAGTTCACCGGCCCCCGGTCCCCCTACTCGGGTGCCCGAGCACCAGCCCGCCGAGGTTGGGGGCTGCTGGGGCCGCCTCGCCGCCCATCCCGGAGGCCCACCCGGCCGGGGTTCCCCAGCACCGCGCGGGCACCGCGCGCCCGGTCCCGACACGAGGCAGGGAGGAAGGGGCGGCGCCGCAACGGGGGCTGGCACCGAGGATCGGTGACTGGGGCACCCTCCCAACCCACCCACCCATCACCAGCACCTTGCCTGCAGCACAAAAGGTTGCAGACGGAACCGCAGTCCCCGTGCAACCTACCGGTGGCCCACAGCTCCGCCGCCTCCGCCGTTCTGGGGCTGCGGAGCCGGAGACAAGGGCGGGAGAGGCGCAGGGCTGCGGCGCGGAGGTCTGGGCAGAGGCCACCAGCGGGTACCCTCTCCTCTCCCACCGCGCTCGGCGCCAGCTACCGCCCGGCGCAGGCCCCGCCTCCTCCTCCTCCTCCGCCCGCCCGCCTCCGCCCCCCGGCTGCGGAGGCGCAGCCCGCCCGTCAGCGCTGGGCCCGCCTCCTGCGCCCGGCTCCGACACCCGGAGAAGGGCGGACCTGCGAGGGAAAGGCGCTAAGAGGCCTGAAGAAGTTGGCGAGGGCGGGGGTGAGGGGGTGCTGACCAAGGAGGAGGGGAGGAGGAGTCCTAACACCCCTTCCCCATCCAAACCCCGCACTCCGACTGAGCAGCTCCAACTCGAAAGCTTGGCAACACTCAGGTCTCATCAGTTAACTAAGTGGTGTGGTGACGTTTGTCATTTGTGAGTCTTTGCTTAAAGGACTCAGCAAGGAGCAGAAGGAGAGAAGACCAGAAGCTCATGACATGACAAATTACAGGGTTTTAGAAAACTGCTAAATATCTAGTGAATGTGGGGGGGAGGGCAAAAGTCAGATTCATATTCTGATTGGCTTAGGTATTTTTGAGTCTTCAAACTTGATCTTTTCTATTCTCGTAAGAAATTCTTTTCTTTGATCAAGATTTTCTATTTTCAATTCATGTACATGTCCTCTGCCAAACTGGTTAATAAATTCAGCGATAAGAATATTTACTGACATTTATTTAGCTCTCACTGTGTGCCAGGCCTTTTTACATGCATTTCCACATTTACACCTCTCAACAGTTCTGTAAGGGAGTGACTAATTACCATCCACATTTTAAAGATGCAGAAAGTTTAAGTAACTTCCTCGAGGTCAAACATCTGGTTAGTGGCTGAGCTGGGTTTGAACACAGGCCATGGAACCCCCGAGTTGTTCATAATGTTGCTAATTTAGGTACCACTCTCAAGCCAAGAGAGCTTGTTCTTATTGTTCTTTTTTTTATTTAATCAAAATGCTTTATCTGAATATAAAAGTCATATATTTGGTGTAAATTAATGCAAATTTAAACAAATCTTGATTCAAACTTGTTCCAAAAGCTATATATGCACCTGATAATATAAAGGCAAATAAATCTGAATACCTCTATTTCAACAGAGTGATGCCCAGAGGCTGCTCAGCTAGAAAACGTTTTATGCTATCTCTATGCGCCCTAAAATAAAATGGGAAGGGCGAGGGAGACGGAAATTTTGACTAACATTCTCTAAAGAACAATTTTAAAAATATAAATTACTTTATTTCCAACATAGATATGTATGTAACTTCTCAAATACAGAACCTGGCACAACATAGTATGTGTTGGATAAATAAATGGATGGACTTTTTTTTTTTTTGCATCAGTACTTTAAGAGAACACACTGAAAGTTATTTCAGACTATAATCTGCTTGACACAGTAGTGTATTGTTCTGATGATCATTTCATAAAACCACCTCCAAAACACTGTATATTTTATATTCAGAAACTTGCTTTCATTGTGTCCTGTCTGAAATCTTATAACCTTTTCCGAAGAATGCCTTGTACTTGCCCTTTGCTCTGAAAGTTTGACAATGTTCTTTGGCCAAAAGCAATAAAGTTCTGATTTGGCTTTAAGTTTATTAGGCCCGAGCCTAACCCTCCTGAGAGGGACTTGTCTCCAAACTGCCTTCCTCCATGGGTGGTGCTCCTGCTCCCATCCTAGCCCTAACTGCTCACCCAATCAAAACTTCAGGCAGTTCTAGAGTGTCACAAAGAACACCTAATAAACCAATTCACCAGGCAGTTAATGGCTGATAATAGCTTTATGTGTGGCCCCTCAGTGATATGTCTCTGCCACTTAAAGACTCTGACTGGGTATTGTCTTAATTCAGATTAGTTGTGGCTCACAAGGGCTGTGGCTGAGGGGAGTATGGAGGCATGGAAGTAATGCAGAAGCCCTTCCCAGAGCTTTTTTGTGTTCTATAAAGATCTATTCAAGCTATAAAGAAAAACAGCGTGCTGGGGCCAGCCTGGTGGCACACTGGTTAAGTTCGCACATTCTGCTTCAGCGGCCCAGGGTTGGCTGGCCGGGATCCCGGGTGCAGACCCAGGCACCGCTTGGCAAGCCATACTGTGGCAGGCATCCCACATATAAAGTAGAGGAAGATGGGCATGGATGTTAGCTCAGGACCAGTCTTCCTCAGCAAAAAGAGGAGGACTGGCAGCAGATGTTAGCTCAGGGCAAATCTTCCTAAAAAAAAAAAAAAAGAAAGAAAGAAAGAAAGATAAAAAGAAAAACAGCATGCTTATAAAGAATTAGGCACAAAGGGAGACTAGACCTTGTGGTCGGAAAGGCCTTCTGAACCTAGAGAGTCAGACACCCCATCTCAAACGCCCCTTGTAAGTTACATCTTTGCCTCAAGGTATCCTTTCAAAAAAAAAATCACTTTAAAATGGCAGTTGTCTGGGAAGATTATACATTGACGTAAATAGTGTCACCTAGCAAACAGCCATCTTGAGAGAACACAATAGATAAATTTGCCAACACAGTGGACATAAAACAGAAACTACAAAGCCAGGTGTGCAAGAAATACCACATTGCCTTCTTTTCTCTAAACCCACTTGTTTCAGGCAGAGTCTAAACAGGAAACCTTCAAATATTTACTGACAGAGATAATTGAATGCGAGGAATTGGTAACACAGGTAATAGAAGAACTCAGAAGCTAAACAAGGGTTGGTGAGGTAATCCAGAAATTAGCAAGCGCAGCCTCTAGCTGGAGAAATGAAGAAGGCAGCAGGGTTACTGGAGCCCAGGCGCCGGGAGCCTGGCCAGCCAGGTAGGAGCTGCTGCCAGAGGAGAGACAGCCACTGCCAAAGAAGCCATCTATGGCAGGGAAAATGTACCAGAGATTCTCCTCTCCCCCTGCCCTCCAATATCCTGCCAGTGCCTTCCATTTAGCCAAACCTAGACACCAGCTGCCATGAGAGCCAGGGAAACAGGCTACAGGGGTCAGCCCCCCTGTAACACAGGGGCAAATAGGGGAAGGGCACAGAATGTGAATCCCGGGGAAAACAGGCCCCAGATCAACACATCATTTTATTTCACTTTCAAGTCTTCAGTCTTTCTTAAGGTTTTTCCCCCGCTCCCTTGGGTAGGATCAAAGTTCCAAGAGCATACGCCATGCCAGGTCACAGGTAGGTGGTAATGGCAGGGAGTAGGAGGAGGTCCTTTGGTTTATACTCATCTGTCCACAGAGGTTTCTATTGTCCCTTCCCAGAGCTGCCACCTACAGCTACAGGCTGCAGTACACAACATGTCCATAGATGGGATGGTCACTACCCTAAACACCTACCCTAACATTTGGTCCCTCCATTCAGCTCTTTCCTGTTCCAGGACCACACTTGGAGCCAGAGAATATTTCTAAGCTGTGGGACCATCCTGCTAAGCCTCACATTATCACTTATTTACATTTGGGGTCCTATATCAAATATAATATAGGCAGGTTAAAAGTAAAAAGATGGAAAAAAGATATATCATGGAAACATTGTTGAAAACAAAGCAAGAGTAGTTACACTAATATTAGACAAAGTGGACTTCAGAGCAAGGAAGATTACCAGAGATGGGAAGGGACATTATATAAGGCTAAAATGGTCAGTGTACCCAGAAGACCAATGTATGTACACCAAACAGCAAAGCTGGAAAAATGTAAAAGACAGGCTGATAGAACTAAACAGAGAAATAGGCAAAGATACAATTATAGTTGAAGACTTCAACACCCCTCTGTTAACAATTCATGGAAGAACTAGACAATAAATCAGCAAAGATCAACAACACCATCAATCAACAAGATGTAATTGACATCTATGGGACACTCCATCCAAGAACAGAAGAAGGCCCAATCTTTTCAAAGCCCATGGATATACCAAGAGAGACCACATCCTGGTTCATAAAACAGATCTTGACAAATTTAAAAGAATTGAAATCATACAGAGTGTCTTCTCCAACTACAATGAAATCAAACTAGAAATCAAAACCAGAAAGATAACAGGAAAATGGCCAAACACTTGGAACAAAACAACAAACTTCTAAATAATCCACAAGTCAAAGAGGAAATCTCAAAAGAAATCAAAAAATACATTTATTTAACTGAGTGAAAATGAAAATATGACATGTCAAAATGTGTGGGACACAGGTAAAGCAGTGCTGAGAGGGAAATTTGTAGCACTAAATGTGTACCATAGAAAAGAGGAAAATCTCAGATCAATAATCTAGGCTCCTATCTCAAGAACCTAAAAGAAGAACAGCAGAATAAACCCAAAGCAAGCAGAAGGGAAGAAATAAAGATAAGAGCAGAAATAAATGAAATTGAAACAAAAAAAGACATGGAAAATGAATGAAACAGAAAGCCGGTTCTTTGAAAGAATCAAGAAAGCTGACAAACCTCTAGCAAAACTGACTAAGAAAAAAAGAAAGAAGTCTCAAATGACCAATATCAGGAATGAAACAGAGGATGTTATCACAGACCCTGCAGATGTTAAAAAGATAATAAGGAAATACTATGAACAACTCTATACTCATAAATTTGACAACTTAGATGAAATAGACCGATTCCTTGAAAAATACCCACAACACACCAATATGAAATAGTAATATGAACAACCCTATAACTGTAAAGGGAATGTAATTTATAATTTTAAAACATCAGTTGGGATCCCGGGTGCGGACATGGCACTGCTTGTCAAGCCACGCTGTGGTGGGCATCCCACACGTAAAGTGGAGGAGGATGGGCACAGATGTTGGCTCAGGGCCAGTCTTCCTCAGCAAAAGAGAGGAGCATTGGCAGCAGATATTAGCTCAGGGCTAATCTAAATAAATAAATAAATGAATAAATAAAACTTCAAAAAAAGCAATTTCTGGGCCTAGAGAACTCTACGATACATTTAAAGGAAAATTAACACCAGCTCTGCACAACCTCTTCCAGAAAATAGAATAGGAGTGAACACTTCTTAATTTATTTTATGAGGCTAATATTATTCTGATACCAAAGTGAGAAAAAGACATTATTAAAAAAGAAATCTAGGGCTGGCTTGGTGGTACAGTGGTTAAGTTTGGCGTGCTGTGTTTCAGCAGCCCAGGTTCATGAGTTCAGATCCTGGGTGTGGACCTCATCACTCATCAAGCCATTCTGTGGTGGTGACCCACATACAAAATAGAGGACGATTGGCACAGATATCAGCTCAGGGCCAATCTTCCTTCAAGCAAAAAGAGGAAGATTGGCAACAGATGTTAGCTCAGGGCTGGTCTCCCTCACAAAAAAAAATGGGAGAACTCTACAGACAAATATCCCTCAAGAATATAGATGCAAAACTCCTCAACAAAATATTAGCAAACAGAATTCAGCAATATATTTTTAAAAGTATATACCGTGACAAAGTAGTGAGTTTATTCCAGGGGTGCTAGACTGATTTGATATTCAAAAATCAATCAATGTTATTCACCATAGTAGCAGATTATAAAGGAAAATTTGTGTGATCTCATCAATTAATAGAGAAAAGGCATTTGACAAAATTCAACACCCATTCATGATAAAAAAAAACGCACACACACACAAAAATGGGAGTAAAGAGGAAGTTCCTCACTTTCATAAAGAGGATCTATGAAATAGCTACAGCTGATATTATACTTAATGGTGAAAGACTAAATGCTTTCCCCTAACATTGGGGAAAAGACAAAATTGTTTACTCTGACCACTCATTTAAATGGTGCTGGAATTTCTAGCCGGTACAATAAAGCAAGAAAAGGCACACGGATTGGAATGGAAGAAGTAAAACTGACTCTGCTTGCAGATGACTTGATTGTTTATACAGAAAATCCCAAGAAATCTACCAAAAAAACAAGAACAAAAACAACAAAACACTCCTAGAATGATTTAGTGAGTTCATCAAGGTCACCAGATACAAGATTAACATACAAAAATCTAATGTATTTCTATGTAACAGTAATGACTATGTGGAAACCAAAATTAAAAATACAGTATGACTTACAAACACTCAAAAAAGAGAACTATTTAGGTATAAATGTGAGCAAAGAAATAAAGGACTTGTATGCTTAAAACTACAAAGTGCTGATGAAAGAAATCAAAGATGGAAATAAATGGAGAAACATACTGTGTGTGTGGATTGGAAGACTCAACCTAGTAAAGATGTCAGTGCCCCCCAAATGAAACCCCAAGACGTTTAATTTAATCCCTATCAAAATCCCCGCAAGGTTTTTTGTAGACACAGATGAGCTTATTCTATAATTTATATGGAAAGACACAATCCCCAGAACCGCCAAAACAATCTAAACAAAGAATGAAGTGGGAAGACTCAGTCTACCCCATTGTAAGACTTACTGTATAACTGTTGCAAATGAGACCAGTGGAACAAAATAGAGAACCCAGAAACAGATTCACAAAGATTTACCAAACTGATTCTTGACATAGAAGCAAAAGCAATTCAATGGAGGAAAGATAGCCTTTCCAAGAAATAGTGCTGGAGCAATTGGATATCTACAGGCAAAAAAAAAAAAAAATGAACTTCAACCTAAGTCTCACACTTTAAACAAAAATTAACTCAAAGTAAATTATGGACTTAAATGCAAACCATAAAACTATAAAACTTGTAGAAAAAGATAAACTTAGACACAACATAAACAGCATGATTCATAAAAGGAAAAATTGGACTTCATTAAAAGTAAAAGCATTTGCTCAGCTAAAAATCCTAAGAGGATCAAAAGACAGGCTGAAGACTGGGAGAAAATATTTTCAGACTGTGTATCTAACGAAAAAAGTAGTATCTAGAATATATAACAAATGTCTTAAAACTCAACAGTAAAAAGAGCAAATAATCCAATTAAAAATAGGCAAAAGATATGAAAAGATATTTCACTGAAGAGGATATATAGATGGCTAATAAGCACATGAAAAGATATCCAAGATCATCAGCCATTAAGGAAATGCAAAGTAAAACCGCAAGGAGATACTACACAACTATCATAATGGCTAAAATAAGACATAATGACAACACCAGATGCTGGTGAGGGTGTGGAGAAACTGAATCACTCATGCATTGCTAGTAAGAATGTAAAGTGGCCCAGCCATTCTAGAAAGCAGTAGGAAAAACACTCTGGAAAAAATTAAACATGCAGCTACATACGACCCAGCAACCACACTCCTGAGCATTTTATCCAGAGAAATGAAAACTTACATTCATCCGACAACCTGTACGCAAATGCTCACAGATTTCACAATAATAATGCTCAGCTTTATTCGTCATAGTCAAAAACGAGAAACAGCCCAGATGTCCTGCAGTGGGTGAATGGTTAAACTGTGGTGCATCCGTACTGTGGAATACCACTCAGCAGTAAACAGCAACAAACTACCGATACATGCAGCAACCTGGATGAAGCTCTGGAGAAGTAGGCTGAGAGAAAACAATCTGAAAAGGCTATAAATGGTCTGATTTCATTTATGGAACATTCTTAAAATGAGGAAATTATAGAAATGGAGACAGATTAGTGGTTGCCAGGAGTTAAAGGAGACGGAAGGAATGGGGTGGGAAGGAAGTGGATCTGGCAGCAAAGGGTTACCGTGAGGGATGCTCGTGGCTGAGTGTTCTGTATCATGGTGTGATATTGCACTATAGTTATCAATGGGGAAAACTGGGTAACGGGTACAGGGGATGTCTGTATTATTTCCTATAACTGCATGTGTACATAGAATCATCTCAAAGTAAAACGGTTTTAGAAATTGGAGAAGTATAAAAACAACACATCTGCATATTTAGAAAATATCTCTAGAAGTATACCCAAGAAGCGGAAAATATTAGTTGTCTCTAGGGAGGAAGACTTGATGGCTGTGGCCCAGGGGTGGGAGGTAAACCTTTTACTGTATATTCTTTTGTGTGTTTTGAATTTTGAACTATGCAAAATTAATGCCTATTCAAAAATTAAATTTTAAGTATCAATTTTAAAATTCCTCAGCCAATCAAAGCGTGATGCTTTCCAACTGTTAACAGTCTTAATTAGTCTGTTAACTTCCTATTCAGAAATTACGTGAAGTGGCTTTTCTTACCTTTCTAATCGTTTAAGTAACCTATTGCAGTATGGCAACTTCTTCTTCCCAGACACTTAGCCAAAATCTTTATTTTTTTAAAATTATGATTCACTTCTATATACTCATTCTTTTCCAGAATAAAAAGGAGTTCCTGGAAAAAAAACATTGTTCTTATTTGTTCCTATTGCTGTGAACTATTTGCACATTTATGGATCCGCTGGAGCAGGCTTGACATCCTACCTTGCTATGGAATTACTTTACAAGATACCATGTGATAAAATAGAGACAGCATGGACTTTGAAATCATACAGTCCAGGATTTCTAGCCAGATATTGTTCAAATTATTTAACCGATCTAACCCTGCTTGTTTCCTCATCTATAACACAAACATAACACTATCCATTTTTTTCCAGATTGTGTTGAGTATTAATACAACCTGTATACAGTGCCTGAGATGTGGTAGTGGCTCAAGAGCTAAAATTATTGAAAGAAAAGTTTAGTTGCAAAAAACAGAGGTCCACCAAAGTAACTAAGGGTGGGGATATTTTATGGACACACTTCTCAGAAAACAAGGGCAGGAAACAAAGTACAGGTGACCTTGTGGAAACTTACAAGTCAGCCAGAGCCTAGAGTCTTTTTCTCTCTGTCTATCAGAGGCCTTATGGTCTGTCTCTTGTTATATTCGACTTCTCCTCCAAGAACAATATTGGGGATAGAGACTCCTGCAACAGGGGAAGCACAGGGAGTGGGAGTCTGCAGGAGGGGCACCTAACCTCACCTTGAAGAAGTCACGCTTTCTTTTTTTTTTTTTTTTTTTGAGGAAGATTAGCCCTGAGCTAACCATTGCCAATCTTCCTGTTTTTGCTGAGGAAGACTGGCCCTGAGCTAACATCCATGCCCATCTTTCTCTACTTTACATGTGGGACGCCTGCCACAGCATGGCTTGCCAGATGGTGCCATGTCCGCACCTGGCATCTAGACCCGTGAACCCAGGGCTGCCAAAGCAGAAGGTGCGCACTTAACCGCTGCACCACGGGGCCAGCCCCGCAGAAGCCACTCTTTAACATAATACCATGATGATGCTCTTCTTGTACAGAGGAGACATCTTTAGAATATTGGAGACATGAGGGAAGGTCATCTTTTCTGTTATAATATGGCAGATGCATATTGTTTTCTGTAGATCCTCGTGCTTCTATTTATAGTCATTGCTGGCTCCTCTTTTATAGAAATGTTTTCTAAGGGTACCTATGAATGTATGTTCCTCAGCACAATATTTAAAACTGTAGTTCTCTGCCTTCTCCAGCGATCCATATCCCCCTTCTTGTTCAGTTTGTCTTGAAGGTATTTCTGGCATTCAACCCATTCATTGAATTGCTCTTGTTTAGCATCTGTTTCCACCTCTAAAATGTAAGCCCCGTGAAGGGAGAGATTTTTATCCCTTTTATTCACTGCTGTATTTCCTAGCATCTTAAATGTTCCTGGCACATATTAACCAATTGATAAATGTTTGCTGAGTGGATAAAAGAATTCCTGAACTTTACCTCCATTTTCTCATTCATCATAAACAGAGACTCTTCCTTTGTTGATTAAATATATCTCAGTCCTTCAGAAATCATATACTATATTCCAGTAATTCTAGATTTACTTCTCAAATTTCCTTTCAGAGTTGTCCTTCTGTGGTCTTTAAACTTTTCTCCATTTAATTTTTTGTTAACTCAGGATATCTGATGAAAAATGACTTCCACAACTCTGGACCACAAATTATACTTTTTAGAAATTTAATGGCTGTACAGTTGTTAGGCCGTTGAGTCTCAACTCCAAACCCACCACCCTTCTTCACTCTGCTCTGCAATATTTCTGCTTTGCCTGGTGAGCTCTGCCAGTAGGGGGCACTAGAGGGAGACTGGAAAACAGGAGGAGGTAGTAAGGACTGGAAAACAGGAGGAGGAAGTAGGGACTTGCTGCTTCCTGGTTTGCTTTTTGGGCCGCCTGCCAGTGTCAGCACAGTAAAACCTCCTCACCCCAGTAGCAGGAGTCGTTCCAGTTTTCAATTTTTCCCCCACCCTTCCCACCACCAGCACTGCCAACCTCAGAGGTCTGAGTCCAGCTCTCTGAACTTCCGGGTTCCAAGAACCCCAACTACCCTCCTTCCTCCCTTGGTCACCCCAGTCCTAGGGTGTTTCCTGTAGTTTCTGACTCCCTTTTACCTCAAGGTTCCCTTTTTGCCTTCCAGTCCCCATGAGCACCAGCAGTCAAAATGAATTGTACCTTCTCCTTTGCAAATCTCAGAGAGAGAGAGAGAGTCGAGTCTGAAACAGGAGGAAGCTACCACATAGATTACACCTGGGACACACATAGTAGCCCTACTCGCAACATGTAATAAATACACCCTTAATAAAAGCGACCGCAGTTCTCACATTTCCCTCTCTCCTTCTTATCTTGGGTAATTTCTTTCATTACAAGCAAACTTCCAATGTCAGAGAATTGTCAGCTGCATAGCCACCTAGCCAAATGAGACAACAAATCAATCTGAGCCCATTTGAACAGGTGTGTTCCTATTAAATCAGTTGATTAATGTTGTATCTACAAGTGCATGCGTGCACCTTAATTGAGGACGGTACTAACAAAAGCCACACTTCTGTAAGACATTAAACTGGTGCACATTAAATCAAACTTCTAAATATATAGGTGACATTTCCTTGATGTTTCCATATTTCTGTATTGCTTCAATAGCTACACGTGTTAGATGCATTTCTGAAATACTGTAGGTAAAGAATACATTTTTAAGATACAACTTTTCCTCTAAGTTTCCAGTTGCCATTTCGAAGTCCTCACAATAATATGTAATAACTCTCACATTCACTTCCCAAAGTATGCTGCCCTTGTCGATGTACAATTTGCATGTTCTTAGTTCTTACTTCAAACTATAATTTAGTCAAAAGAACAGTCAAATCACAGAACTTTCATATGCTCATTTCAATAATAGTACACATATGTTAATGTGCACCACACAAGCGATTTTCATTTCTTAGACTCCTTTTAATTCTACAGGATTTTTATATCGAAGTAACCATCCTACCTAAGTGTGCAGCAGAATTCATGACTAGAAGACTCACAGAGACAGAATCATATGGATCCCGATGTTCACTAATCTTAGTCTCATTACATTCATTTATGAAAAAGATGGACTTATTATAAGACCGGACTCTCCTTCTTCTGTTGTACATGACAAAAATTTTGAAGGGTTGTTGAAATGTAGGTAATTATGAAGGATAAACTTGTATTCAAAAAGTATCATACACTTTCTTTTCTCTCATCCTATGCTATAGTTTGTGATTTTTCCAACTATAAAGATCAACTTATCCATTCCCTGGAAAAATTCAGTACCCAAAGTCACACAAGAAGAATTTGGAGTAGAAAGTCCATTTAATCACTTCTCAAGGGAAATATTTCTTCCTGGTAGAGAAACCAATTTGATATGAGAAGCCTGCTTATTTAGGATTTGGGTAAGAACTTCAGATGCCATGATAGGTTTGGGCAGACCATCCAGGTCCCTTTGTTGGCCCGTTTGGACCTCTCCTTCCTGGGCAGTGCAGAAGACAACAGCCCTAAATTTTTCCCAAGTCTGAATTTTCACTCTTCCAAGCTACCCTTTCTGTTCTTTGAACGTTTAAGTATTACTTAGAAAAGACACCTGAGTGTCTTATTATGGAGCGAGCCTCTCTGTATTAAGCTCTTTCTTAACATCTGACTGCTTCTGGCCTTGTAAGGAAGTGGTACCTCCACCCACCACAATTCAGTGAGTTTAATCAACATGTTATCATGGTAAGTACCATTAGCAAACAGTCGGGTGGCTGTGACTTCCTTATAAGGCATTGTGATTTTGCACTATCACTTTATTGATTATTTTTGAAACTTAAGCCCATCCTTAATGACTCATCAGCCCAGAAATCATAAATCTGCTGTTTGGTTTCTGTGTTCTTCAGTAACGTAGCCATCTCAGAGACACTACATTTTTAACCCTATCGTAGTGACCAGGCAAATGAAAACTTTTGTTTCTCAGTACTAAATCATCAGAGTCAGACAGAAGAATGATTCTTAAAATTATACTGTGTGTGCTTGAGGTTGGTCCTCAAGTCAAACCTGGTGTGTGTGTGTGTGTGTGTGTGTGTGTGTGTGTATAAGCGGGAGGCTGAGAGGAGAGGAGAGGAGAGCAAGAGAGAGGTTGCTGATCGTCCTTTCTTCTCTAAAACCTAGCATACCTTTATCATATCTCTGTAGTCACAATTTTTGTTCTTGCTTTTCCACAGCTACAAATCCTGGACTAGCAACTTTCTTTGTTCGTACCTCTTGGGAACATACCTGTGACATACAATCAGTATCTTCATGGTCCAGATTCTCTGCTCCCTCGAATCTCCTAGCCCCCAGGATACTCAGCACAGGATTGCCGAGCATGGAGCAATGTCTCACCAATCTTTGAGGTCTTGTGGAAGGCATAGGTCAGCCCCATAGCTTTTTTTTCTCTTTTATCATTAACATCATTCAGGGCTGATGCATAGTAAGTGCACAATAAATGCTGAAGGAAGGAAAGAAGGAAGGAGGGAAAATTTTGCAAATTATTTGGCAAAAAACTGGGCACTTACGTTTTAAGACATGGTATAAAGAGATCTGAGGCAAGGGAATCCCAATACTTAGACTGTCAGAAACAAGACTTTGCCATTTTATATGTGTGGGGTTGGGGGAGGGCCAGAAATACTAACACCCATGAGATTGGTGATGGTAAAGATGATGGAGATGATGATGACAATGATGATAATTCTTACTTAAAACTTACTGATTTTTAACTGGAGGACTTAAAGAAATGAGACAAGAACAAAAATATTGATTGGCTATAATAATGTTACTCACAATTATTTACAGGAAATGCTTCCTATCTAAGCCAGGTTACTTTGTAATATGATAATGACGACAAACACTATTAAATGTATAATATTACTTTTATTATAATTTTATCCTGTTAGAATATTAATCTGTATCTACTTCTTCATAGTTGTCATGTAGTACGATGTTATGTTCATTTAGAATGTGGCATGCTTAGGACTTTAAAAGACTAAAAGTCTTTAAAAGAATCAAAGGAAATAATGCATCTATTTGCAGAAAAATTTATTTTCCCTGGTCTTGTTGAATAAGTTGTTACTTAATTATTCATGTCCTCAAATCAGATTGAATTATCTTTATAATCAGCCTTGGCAAACAAGTGCTGTTTTGTTTAAATTAACAGGCAAATTGATAGCTTAGAAATGTAACAATTTCTTATAAATGATACATACACAGATTATCAGAACCAACACAAATTAATAGCTGTCAGTGCAGAGGGGGACATGATTTGCTTTTTCTGAAATTTACAAAAAGTTTTTGGGTCAGACCTGAAACCATAAAACTTCTGGAAGAAAATATAAGCAGTACATTCTTTGACATCAGACTTAAAAGGATCTTTTTGAATACTATGTCTACTCAGACAAGGGAAACAAAAGACAAAATAAACAAGTGGGACTTCATCAGACTAAAGAGCTTCTAGAAGGCAAAGGGAACCAAGATCAAAATGAAAAAACAACCCACCAAATGGGAGAAAATATTTGCAAATCATATATCCAATAAGGGATTAATCTCCATAATATGTAAAGAACTCACACAAATCAACTATAAAAAAACAAGCAACCCAATCAAAAAGTGGGCAGAGGATATGAACAGAAATTTTTCCAAAGATATACAGATGGCCAACAGGCATATGAAAAGATGTTCACATCACCAATCAGGGAAAGGCATGTCAAAACTACACTTACTTATCATCTTATGTCCATTAGAATGGCTATAATCATGAAGACAAAAGCCAAATTTTGGAAAAGTTGCAATGAAAAAGGAATCCTCATTCACTGCTGGTGGGAATGCAAACTGGTGCAGCCACTGTGGAAAACAGTATGGAGAATTTTCAAAAAATTAAAAATAGAAATACCATATGACCCAGCTATCCCACTGCTGGGTATTTATCCAAAGAACCTGAAATCAACAAGACAGAGAAATTTATGCACCCCTATGTTTATTGCAGCATTATTAACAATAGTCAAGATGTGGAAGCAACCCAAGTGCCCATCGACTGATGATTGGATAAAGATGATGTGGTATATATATACAATGAAATACTACTTGGCCATAAAAAAGACAAAATCATCCTATTTGCAACCACATGGATGTACCTTGAGGGCATTACGTTAAGCGAAATAAGCCAGACAGAGAAAGACAAACACCATATGATTTCGCTCATATGTGGAATATAAACAAAGTTATGGACAAAGAGAACAATTTAGTGGTTACTGGGGGAAGGAAGGTGGAGGGTGGACACAAGGGGTGAAGGGGCACACTTATATAATGTCTGACAAATATTAATGTACAACTGAAATTTCACAATGTTATAAACTGTTATGGCCACAATAAAAAAAATTTTTGTCCTTAATATTCTTAAATTTTATATAATATGCCTAAATGTGGCTTTTTCTTTATTTCTCATGTTTGTCACTCTATAGTTGTTTTCACACTGAAAAAGTTCATCTTTAAGTTTAGGAAATATTAACCTCTCTCTGTTTTTATTTCTCTTTCTTTCTGGGACTCCTAATATCCAAATGTTAGCCGTTCTACTTATCGCTTCCATATTACTTAGCTTTTCTATTTTCCATGTCATTATCTTTTCCTGTTTCCTTCTGGGAGAGTGCCTCAGACAAATTTTCCATTATATTAATTAATTCCTCAGCTGTAACAATTCTACTTTTTACCTCTCCTGTTGTGCTCTTTATTTCAACAACTAAATTTTTTTACACATAATATTTCTCTTTGGTTCTTTACTTACATTTTTTATTATTGTTTCATATTGTTAATATCTTTCCTTATCCATTTTAGTATATTTATAATGCTTACTTTGAATCCTTGTCTCATGAGTTGTAAAACTTATTCTTTTGATGGACTCTAATCCAGCTTGCCGTTTCCTTTTGAAATAGCTGTGCTCCTCAGATATCTCCTTATTTTAACCTATCAGTTAATATTTCTCTTGGGGTATTCATTACTCTGTCCAGCAATTTATGGAGGAAGGCCAAGTGTCAATCTCCAGTCTGGCTCAGATGTGATGACCCTAGATTGTTCATGGGGCAGGAGGGAGGTGTGAGCCTCAAAGTGGACGGAGTGCCTTAAGCACCAGCAAACTCTTAGTTTGTGTCACCGATCCTGGATCTTTGGGTGAGGAGGAGGGGAAGAGAAGAAGTGACTATCCAAGGCCTATCAATCTCCACATGTTTTTGAAGCTCCTAACCAGCTTTTGTGCTGCCAAGATTTTACACCTGCATCTGTGTAGATTCTGGCACCATAACGGCCCTGAGGCAAAGTAGAGAATAATGGTAGCCAGAGTGGCATGCCCTAGACTAGGGCCATCATTCCCTCACACAACAGTTCCATACAGCCCTCAGTCTTCCCAGGAGTTTCTCAGTTTCATGTCTACCTTAATGTTTCTGTCTAGTTTCACTGGAATTGATCTTGGCAGGGTGGGGTGGTGATCTTGTGGTACAGTAGTAGAGTGTCTTGGTAGGATTGGAAGGGGTGATTAAAACTTAACGTACTCAAACTCTGTAGAAAATCTTTTGTGATGCTCCAAGGGCTTCATGAAAGTTATTAAAATTTTGTATAGGCCCACAGTGATAAGAAGATGCCTGACTGCAATGTGCTGATAATAGCATTATGGAACTTTCAGGAATGTAAATGGTATTCCATGGTAAAATATATTAAAGAGAGAGATTGGAAATGGTAATTGAATACATACCACCAAAAAATCTTGCTGTATGTTTGTTTTATCTCTTCTATCTGAGCCACATGAATCTGTTGTTTTTCCAATCTAGACAGAGAAAATTCTTTAAGATAGCATCATACAGTATGATCTGTTTGTAAGCCACACAGCACCCCAAATTTGTCTGGAAAAATTTGCTTTGGCTGCTCTGACACACAGCAATGCCAACACCTTTCTTCCTTTATTAGTGCAGGGCAGCTAAACTTATGCTTTGAAAACAAGCAATCCTCAAATCTCGGTTGTTTCACACCATACACGTTAATTTCTCCCTCATGTTATAGTCACAGTGAAATGCTCTTCTTCATATCATCATTCAAGGACATAGTCTGATGCACCCTCCACCACCCAACACATGGCAGGAGAAGAGAGTGAAAGGACGTCTTATATCTGCTCTTCTGTGCCTTGGCACTGAGGTGGCACCTGCCCCTGATGCTCAAAGCTCATTCGCTAGAACGAGCCAAATTTCCACATCTGCCTGCACGAGGCCTGGGAAATGTTGTTTTCTATGTACCTGAAAGGAGAGGAGAACTGGATATTGATGAGCACTAGTAACGTCTACCGCGTGTCCTAAACGCCATGTCAGCACGTCAGTGATATAAGCTTGGTTTCCCAGATGACACATTGTTCAGATTCTCCTCTTGTTTTTCTTATTCTTTCTTTTCTCTTTTTTTTCACTAGATTACTTCTTCCTCATCCCTTATAAATGTGTTTCCCAAGGTTCATTTACAGCCTTATATTACCTTTCTTAGATACTATCGTTCTTGAAGATTTAAGAATCCTCCACCATGGTGTCTCCCATAGTTCCTTAAGTACAGAAGTTTAATAAGTATTGAATGATTGGTGAACTAATTAAATATCAGCTTAAAGCTAAACAGTGATTTTAGAAATTGTATATTTAGTGAACATGTTTAGCAATCTTTCACACCTAATAGTAGAAATCTTCAGGCTTCTACCTCCTCTTCCTCATATTTCTTCCCTCTCCACCTTTTTTTCACCTTAACATCTTAACTTTACTATTTCAGAAAGTATTAATTCTACAGTGAGCTCTGTCCCTTGATGAACCAGAGTTTGTGAGTAATGAAAGCATGGCAATATTTAAATTATGAAAAAGGAGACAAGAAGAGAAAAGACAGTATTATATTTTATTTCCTGGTATTAAATCATAGAATGACTATCTTCATTTTTAGTTGTCTCTAATTAGTGTTACACAAATAATGCTAACTTCATTGCCAAAATAATTTTGGAGCAGCATTCATTTTATTTAGCATCTTCAATTAGAAGCTATTCAAAAGTGGTGTTTTTAAACAAATAGTAGCAACTTCTAGGGCTAGAGGACCAAAACAAACTGATTTTTAAAATATCACAAGTTATTTTTATTAAAAGCCTTTCATGTGAATATGTAGGTAATTCCAGAAACAAGATTGCTCATTGATTCATTTGGGAAAACGTTTATTGAACACCAACTGTGCTTTAGGCATCTTGTTCATAAACTGACTTTGAAACTCTGATGTCCAGATACCAATGAACAGATTCCAAAAAAATCTATCTAATCCCCTTAGATGGATTTAAATTCGTACATTTCTCTGTGTGTAATATGTCTGTGTGAATATATATACATAGACATATGCATCTGCATCCATGTCTGCATGGAGGGGGACAGAGAGAGGCAGACGATCAGGGCTGCTATTCTTGCTGGTTGTCATTGGGTTCCATGGGCTAGGAACAACTTTTTTCTTGCTTTTCTTTTTGGTATTTAGTCCAAAAATGTATCCAAGGGAAACTATGATTCTATATGGAATTAGAGACAAAATTTTCACTCTATGCCAAACATTTTTATAGAAAATCTTTTACATAAATCGGTTCATTTTCAACTAACATATATTGAGTGCCTACTCTGAATGCCTACCATAGTGCTAAATGATTTATATGTCTTTTATATGTTTTATAAAGAGCCAAAAAACAGTACCTGATATACAAAAAATACTGTGTGTCTGCTATTATGAATTTTTACAGATTTATTGAAGTATAATTAAAATACAACAAATTGCACTTATTCAAAAAGTATAATTTGATAAGTATTATGTACACCCTTGTGAAGCCATCCGAACAATCAAGATAATGAGGATATCCATGAACTCCACAAGTTGCCTTGTGCCTCTGTCATCCTTCTCTACCACACCTCTCTGCACCAGCACCCCACCCCCAACCCAGGCAACCAGTGATCTGCTTTCTGCCATTAGATTTGTTTTTGCATTCGAAAATTTTATATACATGGAATGATACAGTATGCATTCTTTTTTGCCTGGCTTCTTACACTCAGCATAATTATGTGGAGACTCATTCATGTTGCTGTGGGTATCTATAGTTTGTTCTATTTTAATACTGAGTAGTATTCCATGGTATGGATAAATCATAATTTGTTTATCCATTCACCAATTTATGGACATTACAAATAAAGCTGCTACGAACATTCATGTTCAAGTATTTGTGTGCATATACTTTGCTTTGTCTTGGGTGGGTATCTAGGAGTGGAATAAGTCATATGATAGGTATATGTTTAATTTTTAAAGAAGTTGTCAAACATTTTTCCAAAGTAGTCATACCATTTTACATTCCCCCCAGCAGTGTATGAGGGTTCCAGTTGTTCTGCTTCTTTGCTAACACTTAGTATAATCAGTATTTTAATTTTACTCATTTTAACAAGGGTGTAGTGGTATCTCGCTGTGAGTCTAATTTGTATTTCCCTAATGATGTTATGCATTTTTCATATGCTTATTTGCCATCTACATGTCTCTGTCGTGAAGTATATATTGAAAAAGTCTGTAAATCTGGGTGAAGATTATAGGAGTGTTTATCCTTTATACTATTTTATTTTCACAATATTTTGAAAGTCTGAAATTTTTTCTGAATAAAAAGGTAAAAAATTGTTATAAATGTGGTCACAAATTATTATAAATATTAACAAGTCATCTTTAAGGATATTATATATATATATAATATTAAATAATAGTTTAAACCCAAACAATGTTAACAAAGATCAAGAGGCGGAGGAGGACAGGTATGAAGAAATAAAAACATAGAAAACTTCTCATCTGTTGAAGTGGACCGAGTCACGAAAGTCAGCTTCAATCTTGGCTTGTATAATTAGAGAGCTATTCATTCAACACAAGTACCAACAAGAAGTGAAAACCATTTAAATCAGTGCAGGTGACAAAAGAACCGTGTTCCTTATACAGAAAGGCAAAGAACACAGGACATGGCATCAAAACATAAAAGTGAAAACCTTAAAGCAAGATGACAGACCAAACAAACATTAGAGTCACACAAAGATCTCTTGAGACTTGGGAAAATGTTCAAAACATAATGTTGAGTAAAATGCGTAAGATATAAAATCTACTCAGACTGACCTCAATTATGTTAAACACACGCATATATATTCAGCATAGAAAAAAGGATGGAAGTAAGCACATCAAAGTAGTTGTCTTTGGATGGTGGAACTGTGTATAATTTTTATTTTCTTAATTATAATTTGTGTTTTTTCAAAATTGTCTGTGGTAAGCATGAAATACTTTTCTACCAAAAATATGTTGTTTTTTAAAAAGAAAAATATAACTTTCCATCTCTCCCTGTTTCTAGAGCTAAATCTGATTAAATGGTGCATGAAATGACATCAAGACCCTCTGCCTAACATTTTTCATGAAAAATGTAAGTCTGCCCCACGGGCAACATTGCTGAGGTAACAAGTTTTATTACTTAAGTTGTTTTACCTGGAACGCTATCCCTCACATCAATTTTAGTTTCATCTTGGGTATATAAAAGGTCATATCAAGAAGTTACAGGAGTAAACATTAATGTCAGCCAGTTTTGATTAAAGTGGAGAACTTTCTCCCATTTCAGAGGACTTAGAGGAGGGGAGTTTTCCTTCATATTTACAATTGCTGTTTGTACTCTTAAATGCTTTGGGATCAGTGCCAGCAGTGTCCCCTTCTTCTTTATGGATTCACAAAGGCAGCAGAGAGCAGAGATTAAGAGCATGGACTCTGGAGACAGATGATCTGGACTTGAGCCCTGGCCCTTGAGCAAGTTAGTGAATATCTTTGTGAGCTAGTTCCTCATCTGGGAGATGGGGATGAGAATAATAGTGCGTACCTTATAGTTATTTCGAGAATGTAATGAATTAACATTTGTAGCATGCTCTGAACAGTGCCTGGTATATCGTGAGTGCTATAGAAGTCTTAATTGAATAGATAAAATTTACTCTAACTAAATTATAGGCTATGGCACTTCCATCTTCCTCCGGTCTTTTGTCTCCCATAGTAACATGAAATACTATTTCTGTATCTTGTCATAGACAGAATTGGGAAACACGTTGTCTTTCTCCATTGGGCTCCTGATCCCTTTTGACCTCTGAATCTTCCAGATATAGTGATTTTCAATCCTTTCTTGATCCTCCATCACCTCATCAAAAGCCACCTTCC
Source organism: Equus przewalskii (assembly GCF_037783145.1). Lineage (NCBI taxonomy): Eukaryota > Metazoa > Chordata > Mammalia > Perissodactyla > Equidae > Equus > Equus przewalskii. Next base: position 66,164,576 of record NC_091843.1, read on the forward strand.
CCCATGGATCTTGCTTCCCTGCAGCCTTGCTCTCTGCTTTCCAGAATCATGGCTGAGGATAGTCTCCACACTAACTTATTTTCATGCCATTCCTTTGCACAGGGCCTCACTGGAGACAATGTCTCAATCCTATGTATCCAGATGGTGTGACATAGGACATTGCTCAGAGGGATTTTAACAAGTGTGCTGAGAGAAAATGTGTTCTGAGCTCCTATAAAGTCAGGAAATATGCTGGGTCTAGCAAAATTAACCTATGCAATTTCGAAGACTCTATAATATGCTAATGTGTATGTCCTAATGGGGAGGGCAAAGTGTGCAGCGTTTCTCAAACTCATTTGACTAGTGGAAACTTTTATTTTCTCCTTATATTCTTATAAACTCATGGAAGAGTTGGCAGAACACCACTTTGAAAAATGCTGCCTTTACTGAAAGGAGGGACACTCTGTGGTGAAAACATCCCACAGTCTTGTGGGAAAGAAATGTTTCTGAAGGCACCATTCAAATTATACCATTTTGCTTTGGTGGCCAGAAATGATTCGACACCAAATGGCGGAAGTAATTCAATCCCCCTCATTCTGCCGCAGGCCTTCATGCATGTACTCATTCTACAGATACTTATGGAGGGCCCGCTACGTGCCAGGAGCTGTTCCTGATGAGCACTCCTGCCTTTGTTTCCATGGTTGCGACTACACAGTCTTACGCAATAGCTCACAAGGACTATGTGCTGAAGACCAGAAAATATGAATCAGACATTCAGGTAAGAGACTTTCTCCTTCCTTTGGGGCTCTAAAGAGCAGAACTAGCCCCTAGATGTAGACGGATGGTGAAGGAACTAAAGAGTAGTGTGAGTTCTGCTTGGTCCACTCTTCACGGTACACTCTCTTGGCGTCCTTGGCAGCCTTCATTCAGTCTTCAATACAAGAGCTGTACAACTTAGAGTCCAATACGATGCAAGGGCTGATAATAAGAACAATGATGAAAATAGAAAATATTTGCTATGTTAAGCACTTTATATATATTAAATCTACTTTCACTCTACTTGAGGGGCTTTTTCCTGCCCTGGGTTGAAATCTCAGGCAGATCCCATAATAATTTTTAGAATCTTAATAAGGTAAGTCCTCTAATCTCTTCTAGGCACAAGAATATTCTCATTTTAATAATTAAAATGTTCAGCTCAGTGTAATAATTGTTCCAAACTTTCTTCTGAGTTAGCGCTCCTTCCCTGTCCCATCATGGGCAACTCCTCATGTCCTCACTTCAGAGCTGGAGTGATGGTAGGAGAAGCCAGAGACAGAAAAGCTCTACTTGGCTGCACAGACACCACCTCTAGGACCCTTCCGACCAGATGGATCCCCAGGACCGATTCTTTCTCTGTGAAACTCCCCAAAGACACTGCTGCTGGGGCCCTTACCCGTGATGCTGGCAATGCCTCACCCCAACTGGTCGTCATGATTCCTCCCTCACGCCCTGGGCATCTACTTGGTGGTCTATCTCTTTTATGATGTTAGAGTAATTAAATGAGGAGACCATTCTACTGAGGTGGCTCTAAGGCCTTGGTAGCCTACATAGGCAAACAAAAACCTAAGCCAAAGTCAATTCCTGTAAATGCATTTGTTTGTAGAAAAGGAAATTTAAGAACAAATAATCACAAACAGCCAGCTGTTTTCCCAAATACGGCAACCGCTTAAGCTATAGCCAATCAATAAGATCCTTGCTTTGCTTCCAGGTCTGCACTATAAGAGCCTTTCTCCCGACCTCCTGTCCACACAGCACTCCTGACCACTTCCGGTTTGGCACTGCCCAGTTCCAATCGATGTTTGCTTAAATAAACTCCTGAAAATTTTAATGTGCCTCAGTTTACCCTTTAACAGTGGATATCACATTGTCCTTTCGGATAAGGATTTTTAACATCCTTAGAGTTCACCTCTGGTCCATGAGAAACATTTGTGCTTTTTTGCCAGTCAGCAGCAGAAGTGTATTGTGCCTCCAGTGCAGCTCTTTTCTTTCAGCTCTGCCACCTCAGGCCTCAGCAGCCACAGCCTCTCACACAGTCTTTATGTGCCTCAGCTGCAGGGGCTCACCTTATGCCCTCCCAATGATTCTCTTGAAAATCCCTTTCTCATTTAGGTAACGCTTCCAGAAGAAGCATTACCCACTCTTCACTACGGTGGGGATGCCTGGTCCTCCAACAACTTTCTTCACATAACTTCTCTTTAAAAACAATCCTTTCTTTCAACCTATGCACGGTAGGTACTGGGCTTGAGGTTTGCAGTCATTGATCACTCTTTTTGCAGGTACTGCATCAATGGTCTATTGAATACCTTGCTACAAAACGCAGAGATACTTTGAACTTATTGCTTTGTTCCAGGTCTTTGGGGATTTGTGAAAACTGAAGTAGAGAGTGTCACTTTAACATCCTGGTACACAACCAGTGTCTGATTTTAAATGACAGAGGTTCTCTGATTATTCACTAGATTCTAGTGACTAGGATATAACCATCATGAAAGCAAGGATTTCTGTCTTTTTTTTAAAGGGCTATATATTCCCAGCTCCTAGAATAATGCCTGACACAAAGTAGGAGCTCAACGAAGTTTTGTTAAATGCACGTGTCATTTTACACATAAGTAAACTGAGGCTTAGAAAAGGTAACTAACTTGTCCAAGCTCATTCAGCTAGTAAACCATGGAGCCATGATTTGAATAATTAGTGACAGAAAGCAATTAAGGGTAATCATGTGTGTTTTATTTAAGCTTTTCTTTTATGTATACTTCTGTGATGTTATATGGAACTATTTGCACAGAGGTTTTAAATTCATCTTATTTTCATGGAAATCTTCTGGAGTTTGGCCACCCTGTATTTCAGATACTCATGCTGGTGCATCATTCTGACTACATAACTGAACCTTGGATGGCCACACTGCCATCTGGTGTTCAATATATGAATTGCAAGTTGAATGTCCCTGTATTATAGCCTTTAGGGTCATGGTTTTCTAACCTTAACATTTGTTAACTCATCTAATCTTCACAATTACCCTACAAAAGAGATACTATTTGCATACCCATTTTATGGATGATTTATACTGTGGCAGGACTAGGACTTGACCCCAGGTTTCTAGCTCCAAACTTTGCTCTTTATTATATTCTACCACTTCTCTGATATAGGAGCATTCAAGACTTTCAGATTCAGAAACCCACTCCTGAGTAAGCCATATAACTATTTTAGATAACAATGGTATGTAAGAGGGTAGATTTGACTAAAATATGAATCATGCACAGCATACAGAAGAGTTATTCATACCTATTTTCTTCCTTCCTTCCAAGATCAAGGTGTGGACAGGTTTGGTTTCTTCTAACGGCTCTATCCTCGGCCTCCAGATGACTGCCTTCTCACTCTGTCCTCGGAGGGTCTCCCCTAGGTCTATGCATGGTCTGTGTCCTAATATCCTCTTCTTATAAGGACATCAGACATATTGGATTAGGAGCCACCCATACGACCTCATTTTATCTTAATTACCTATTTAAAGACCCTGTCTCCAATAGTCACATTGTGAGGTACTAGAGTTAGGACCTCAACATATGGACCCAGGGGACAAAATTCAGCCCATGACGATTATATCCCATTTTAAGAGAATAGTATAGGGGCCGGCTCCGTGGCCGAGAGGTTAAGTTCGCGCCCTCTGCTTCAGCGGCCCAGGGTTCAGATCTTGGGTGCGGACATGGCACTGCTTATCAGGCCACGTTGAGGCGGCATCCCATGTGCCACAACTAGAAGGACCACAACTAAAATATACAACTATATACTGGGCGGATTTGGGGAGAAAAAGCAGAAAGAAAAAAAAAGATTGGCAACAGTTGTTAGCTCAGATGCCAATCTTTAAAAAAAAGAAAAAAAGAGAGAATATTATAAATCAACTCACTCTATTTCAGTTATGCTAAACATCTTAGGATATCTGCTTCCTCACTGTTCTACAGCCTGCTTGTTGTCATTGTATGGGGTGACTGGTATCTCTAGCAGCCGTCTAGCTGATGCTTCGAGGATGAAATTCAAAATCACTTTATTATTTACTCACATCATTTTTCTTCCTCATTTGTTAGTATTTTACTACTAATTTAAGTGAGAAAAATTATAATCTGGGGTTTCACTAACCATAATGAAACCTACTCTTTAATATTTATTATCTCCAGTTCAATAAACACTATGCAAGAATGCGTGTGATATTGTTATAAAACAATGAACCGCAGGGAAACGTTTGCCTCATTACTTTATAGTTATTCCTTCTAAAGTTAATAGTTCACTACCTGAATGGTTTGGAAGAGAACAACTCTCCTTTACTGAATCAGGAAATTTGATTATTACACATCATTAATCTAATGTCAAAGCACATTTTAAAAAAAATGAGTAGGTCAAACATTCTTAGTGAGACCAACTTTTAGTGCTGTACTCATTATTTTCATAATGCTTATATCTCTAAAATGCCTTGAAATTTACAGGGCATTTTCACATAGTTTTTTGTTTTTTAAAAAATTCTCATAATTACGATTTGAAGTAAGTGCTCTTACTCTCATTTACAGATGAAGAAATTGAGGCTCAGAAAGGTTTTTGTAACATATTCAGGGACATAGTTAATAAGCAGCAGAGCTAGGACTAGCCTTGTGCCTGATTCTAATCCAGAGCCAGCCAGCCTATTTTAAAGGCTTTCCTAATAGCCATGCTAATGTCAATTTCTAAATTATCTTTCTTTCCCAAGAGATGCCTTCATGAGAAAAGAATTTCATGGTCAAATATATATGGGGAACACTGTCTATTAAATTCCCCTTTGGACGAATCACAAACTTATCATTTTTAAAGGCTGTGAGGTCTCCTGCATTAATGAAGCCTATTTAACTTTGTTTAATCTAAGCGTATTCCCAGATTTAATTAATTATTGAACTTTTCCCCCCCAAGTAATTGCTACTAACATCCAGAGGACCTGCGTTAATAACTGTTCTAAATGAACAGCTTATCATCAACCATTCAAAAAGGCCTTGTGCTACTATACTACATGTGGACAGGCTGTATTTCAGATGAAAGTTTAGCAAAAATTAGAGAAAGAAAGAGGTCTTGAAAGAATAAAAAGAAGTATATGCTTTTGTTTCTTAGTTCTTAGTCAAAAGGACTTGCTACGCTATAAATACTGTGAAAAGAAGACCCATTTCTAGACTCTTTTGTGAGACATGGAGTGCAATCTACTATCAAAAGTATGTGTTTGATGGAGAAAAACAGCATTAACTTCTCAAGTCAGTTTTATGAACTGTCAACAATCTTTTACCAGAAAATTGAAAAAATTAAACCTATTTTTCTGCTTAGCAAGTAGCATGGCACTGGGGTATTCTGATGCAGAAAGATTGCTTGGAAAACTGCCATTTGTTTAAGGGACTTTCAGTTTAAGGGACTTCTCAACATTATCACTCAAGGACTTGACCAATGTCCCATGTAGAATTTCTTAAAGGGCCACATTGATGCCAATAATGTACCAGAGGGTCTTCAAATATTTTAGAAAATAAGTTATCCTGCAATTGGGGAGAGGAATAATTACTTTCTATGGTACTTTTTTGACTTAAAAAATCAATTCTCTTTTTTCTCTTTCTGTTCAGCCTCATTCACCTACTTTTATTGATCCAAGCTCCTTGCTCAGAACTATACAGTAAAGAAATTGCAAAAGTCAGGCAGTGTGGGTAGAAACGGATAGGGTGATATAGATCATCGTCAGTGTAACGAAAGCACTGGGACATTTGGACAACCACAAACACAATCCACCAAGCAGATGCTTTTTAATCTGACAGATTCTGCTCTCCTCTCCCTCCACCAAAGCGGAACAGAAAACTGAAAGCTAAAACTTCTATGACACCACATTTTGGTCAGGTCTTTTGGATGAATATTCCATGCTGGGCACCAGATTGTGTTCTTAGCTCCATGAATCTTCCATGAGTGATTAACTCTGCTTGTGATAAAAGTCCAAAAGAATTTTGAACAATTTGATTTTTCTCTAAACATTTCTCTAAACATTTAGTTCTTGCCTCCATGAAGGCCCACATGTACACACACACACACACACACAAACACAGAGTTTACTAAATTATTGCCCTTTCCAAAAATGCTGTTCATTGGTAAGAGGATTTGAAAACCCAGCAGCCAGACAGGAAGTCTGAAAACAACTTGCAAACCATCAAATTATAGCGAACTTGGATTCAATCCTATAGCTTTGAATCCTACTACTCTCATCCCCGAAGATCAGGAATTTCACCTTGCTGGTGAAATTCAACGGGAATAGTGGAAAGAGACATTAGCCTATTGTAAACTGCCACCTTTGAATTGCTCTCATAGTGAAATTTTTACTAAAAGTGAACTTGTATCATTCGAATAAATAAATCCTAACACTCGCTAAGGCTGAAATGTCTTAAATGGTCTTTCATCTTTTCCCTTACATTAGCCTAGGGGTATCTCTTCAGCTGTTCTATGGTATTGAGGAAATAACAGTATCTTATTCGTGTGTGCTTTACAATTTACCGAGCGCTGTATCTTATTCGTGTGTGCTTTACAATTTACCGAGCGCTCTCCCATGTATCATCTTATTGTTGCTTATCATAAAAAGCCTGGTAAACCAGAAAAAGTAGCTGTTATTGTCATTTTACCTATAAGGCAACTGAGGTTAAAGGAGGGTGACCAATTTGCCCAGCGTCACATACCAGTAAAAGATAGGGCTAAGGCAGACAGGCCTCCAAGATTTTCATCCAGTTCCCTTCCCATAACCACAATACAGTCAAAGAGTTTAGATGTAGGCTGGATAAATAAAAGGCAAAACCGAGCTCTATTTCTTGAATGAAGAACTCCTCTCACCCAGTCAAGCTACCAGAATTTCTGTGCACTAACTAAAATACTTCTTCTAATTTGGAAAATACATTGTCAATAATTGCCTCATGAATTACGAAAACCAAATGATATTCCCTGAGAACTACAGCCACTCAGCAAGGTTAGAAAGTTAACTAATAAACAGTGAGAGAGCTAGTCATTGAGAGATGGTTCTGGGAGACAAAAGTGCACAGGAGTTGGGGCACCCGAATTCTTTTTCTAGCTTTGTCACTGACTTACTCTGTTTTCTCTGGCAAATTGTCTGGATGTCATTTTCCTTATCTGTCAAGTAAGAATAATAATACATGCCCTGCTAACCTCCCAGGGCCCTCTGAAAAACTTGGTAAAGTAACTTATAATGAAGTTGAAAACAGTATGCCTCTATCCAAATGAAAGGCCTGTAGTTGAGGTCCTTGACCAGAACTTCAGCTTTTTAAACCACGTGAATAATAAATAGGCTTAGCCTTTTTTAATTGTGTATTTTATTTCTGGTAAAATGTGTAACATTCATAAAAACGTAATTAAATAATTCTATGTTGTAATGGCTGCTCCCAGCAACTCTGATTTCGCTTGTACTTTTCTTTTTAATAAAGATGGCTTTGAAGGTGAGATGTATCCTCAAGAGAATTTTTAATGGCTCATCTGCAGTTTGAGGAGAGTGAAGCAAGAATCAAAAATTGGGCAGATTTTGATCCAAACAGATTTTGCAGTAAGCTAGTCCCTTCAAACTGAAAACAGAAACAGGAAAGCTAGAGATCTATTCTGTATAGTTTTGGCAGTCAACTTTTTAGTACTGCAAGTAGGACGATGAGGTAAGGAAACCATTTTCCCATTCATACTAGTGTAATGTCTTTCTCTATAAGATTCCAGACAGGTGTAATAACTTCGTACACGGATTACAAAAGGCTGTTAGTGAGAGAACTCATTTTTATTATAATACCACTTGCTAAGCTCTAATTAGGTGCAAAAAGCACTGTTCAACTTTCAGATCTCTATCTGAGAAAGGCTTGAGGGTGTGGACAGCTTGATAAAATTTAGAAGTGATTTGATACATAGAAATTTTCAAAACTAGAGACTTTTTAAGGGTGGAAAATGGTAAATAATGGAATTAAATTTGTTAAGGAGTTTATGGAGCAGGATATTAACACCAAATGGTCTACTTCACTTTTTACTTTTTAAGCCATATTTATAGCTACTTTAAATTTTATTTATTTACTTTTACTTTATTTACTTTGCAAAAAATTTTGATATTTGGAATGAATATCATGCCTTCATCTGAATTTGGGTACTGAGACTCAGGTAGATTTAAAAAACTTGCTTATCACACAGATAGCAATGAACAGAATTAGGAGTTGAGATCTTTCTCCTACCCCACGTTGTATCCCTTTATAACTTTTCACCCCATAACTCCACTTCTTGTAATTTACTGCAAGGAAATAATTTATCAGAAGAAAACAAGCTGACTGGAAAGAAGAAGATGGAATTTAAGCACACTACAGTAAGGGATATTTAAACAAATTTTGGTAGATCACTGAATAGACTATTACACATATCGTAAAAATGATGAGATTTCCCATTAATGAAAGCTGAACTCATGCAATTTATCTACACCTCCTTCCCAAACCACTCTAAAAGGACAAGAAAAGAAGAATAAAAAATAATAAACCACAGAGTCTGAATGAAAAGAACATCAGATGAGAGATGTCAACAGATTTTTGGAAAGAAGAAAGCACACAACATTGTGTTATTGGATTTGAAAAGCAGAGGCAACTGCAACTGCAGTCACTACAGATGGGGACACCAAAGAACAGCAAACCAGGCACTCCAAGAAACGCCAGAGGGCTTGGGCATGTAGTACTGGGGTGGCAGGATGGGAGGGTTTTGGGGGAAATGCTGTGTAGCAGATGCCAGTGCTTTTCTATTCAACATCTATTTCTCACCCAGCCCCTTACATGCTCACCCTTCCTCCTTCCTGGGGTGATGCTGAGTCCTTTCTGCATGTGACCACGAGGCCATGTGATTCAGAGGAAGACAGGGGCATAGCTTCTGGGAAACACGGAGCATGCGCAGGAAAGCAGAGGAAGCAAGTTTACGGAGAAGTCAGCCCAGATTGGAGCAGAAGAGCAGGAGATTCTGTTAATGTGAGTTCTGCCTGGCAGCACAAAAAAGATTATTTGGAGAGCACTTTGGTTTTTAAAATGTTCAGTTTAGTAAAGTTACAAGTTAAAAATTCCTAGGCGCTTAAGTTGACTTGAAGATAACGTTATTCTCTTTGTAACTTTAGCAAATTTTAATCACTTTCGAGGAATCCTTTTATTAGCATTCAGTCTCACGAGCTTGGTTCATGATACTTGTTTAAGCATTTTAAACGCTTTAAATGTCTACAAATATTCCAAAGTGCTCATATAATTCTTATAAATCTAATAAATTGTGATTTCAACTTAAAATTATACATCTTCAAATTGGAATCATAAGTTTCAGCTGTTAAATCCAGTGGACCAAGTTTTCTTTTTTATAATCACATTGGATAAAAAAAATGCAGAGATTCCTTAACACAAAAAAATATTGTTAAAGTTTGATTCCCTTAAATATTCCTCTACTTAATGCTAAATCTTCTCCAGGTTAAAAGACAATTCTTTCCTACTAAGAAAAAAATTGTTACCCACCACCGAAATATTGGCGTTACCATTCCATGTCATTTTTGTGGCCACCTTTTCAGCTTGTTCAAAGTTTATGTTCAGAGAAGACCTTGTCCTGGGCAAGAACTGGATTCTGGCCTTCTACATTGATAGGACTTACTGAGCACTGTTTATAGTCGCTATATTAAGCACTCTGTGACATAATGAAGGTTTTAAGTAGTTTGCATCTCTTCGATTGGAAATTACATTACGTAATTTTTCTGTCTACTCATAGAAGTCTTTGAGCCTATCACCTCCATCTAGCTGGCTACACGACTTGATTGGATTTAGCATTTCTTTGGTCCTTCTTAAAGTATAAATATCTTCCTGCCTAACTTTAAAAACTGAACTTTATGAATGCTTCATTCATTTCAAATTTTTCCTAACTGACAGGACCACACAACTCTTAGGAAGAGTAAGATGACATTGGATTGATTTCTGAGTATCTGCCATTGTTTTTTTCTAGTTTTGTGGGCCCACCCTCTAAAGTCATTTACTGACAAGAAACAGAAAGGAGATATTCAGGAGGAAAAAAATGGAACCAGAGGTTATCTGTTATGTTGAAAATAATATTGAACTCTGCTTTCATATCTACTGGAGAATTTGAAGAACTTGCAATACGTATACTGAATGAAAACCAACAAAACAATAAGTCCAAGAAGAAACAAATATTGCATAAGGAAGGAAACAAACATAGGCTACTACTTGGCTCAGCAATAACCAATATTTACATCGCCACTAACACTGTAAGCACTGATTAATGATTTAACAATATTATAATATTAGAGGGCAGGAAAAAAGTAGAATTTAGAAAGTTAAACTCTTACTTGCCATAACAAGAAATCAATTGATAAATCAGAACAAAGATGTATAAGATTATTATATAAAAATATGGAGGCAAATATCTAAAGAAAAAGCTAGAAAACTGGTAAGGAGTTGCCTTTAGAAAATGAGACTTGGGGCAGGGGTGCATAGAGGTCAAAGAAAAAAAGAGGCCGGAAACTGAAGCTCTTTTGTTACATTTTTAGTAACATTTGACCTAATGTGTATATATTACTTTAAGAAAAATTTTAAATAAAATGCCAGAATTTTAAAGTGACAATTATGAACATTATAAAATACTATGTAACATGGGAAAATGTCATCTAATATGGAGTGAAGAACCTACGAAAAGCAAAATTGTATGTTTATGGCACAATGATTACAACTACATAAAAAAGCCTAAGAATGATAACTGGAAGAGACCATGGAAAATGAAAAGTTTTATTAGGGTAATGAGATAATAAATGACTGAAAACATTTTTTTAACTTCATATTATATTATTAGCTTGACATCACCACTTTATTTTGAAAAGCTTTTACAGCTTACAGAATAACATTTTCGAATACACACTTTATTGGGGATTCGTTTAGGATGAAAACCATCCCCGTCTCCAGTAGTTTATACTCCATTGTTATGAAATTCTTTAAGCCTCCCAGCCAGCTCCAGCCCAGGCACAGTTATGAAGTCACCATTTTTTGCCTTGCCTACCTTCCCCTTTAAGTGCCTCTTCCTGCCCCAACCTTATTCTGTTCCTTATAAGCCACAATAACACACCACCATCTAGTTCCTCAGATAAGAAGTCTCCTAGGATGCCAACTGTCTCCTGTGGTTTTCTCATGGGACTTAACATGTTGCCGTTTTTTTCAACTACAAGATTCTCTTCGGTGTGATTTTCTATTGCGGGAGTGCCCTGGATTGTGAACGTGTCCCCGTCACAAGTTTTTGCATTAGCTTCTTTTTACGGACCCATAGGGCTTATCAAGATGACGAGCAGGCAGGAGACTTTACAGTCCTGATTCACAGACCGGGCAGAGCCCTTCCTGCTCTCTCCTTTATGAATGGAGCCCGGTTCCAGCAACTTGCTATGTATTTAGTCTGCAACCTCAATCCCTATTCTACCTCAAGAGTACCCTTAACCATAGCTCACATTGACCAAACAAATAATCCCTGAAAAATCAGGGATTGAGATCCCCTTTGAATCCTTTGAATGGAAAGACTTCAAGCTTGATTTAGCTGTTGATTTCTTTTATATCTCTGATACCTTCTGGTTTTAATTTCTTGCTTTTAAGCTGTTATATGCACTTCCAAAATAAATATTTTATCCAGAATTTTTAAGTGTTTGGAATGGAAGAGTTAATTACTCAGTCATTTTCCCATGGACTCTATGATTGCTTTAGAGCGCTTGGTGTCCACCAGCCAGCGAATTCCCTGAAGAGGGGAAATAGGACGTTTCATACTTATATCACCAGGGTTTAGCACAGTAGCTGGTTTATCGAGGCACTCAGCACACAGTTGGTGAAGGAATGCCTGTTCTCTGATGACTGTGAGAAAAGCATTTGATTAATTATGGGGCTAATGGCCAGATTAATGAGGTAGGCCTTCCCAGGACATTTGCATTTTAAAAGGGGCTATGTATGTGTTTCACCAGGGAGTTCATTGAGCTTTCTTAATGATTTTTTTCCCCATAGGATCTCCAATGTTGACATTTCAGGTGCTAGATCTAGCAAGTAGGGAGATATTTTAAGCAGATAAATTCCTCTCAAATTCCCACAACTTAACTTGGCAAGCAACTTTTCTGCTTATGGAGTAGTAGTCTTCTGGCCCAACTTGGTAATACTGAGGTCATCTGATTCCTATGGAGTTACTCTACTTTCTTACAGATGGTTGTTGTTGTTGTTGTTAAAATGAATTATAACCATGTGTTATGATAAAATGATATGAGGTCTACCCTTTCTCATAGAGTGACACAGATTTAATTGTGGTTGCAGCATTGGTCAGAATATAGAGGGCAGAAGACAAGGAAAAGAACTTTCTTAGAATCACAACATTGTAGTCTGTAAGAGAGAGGTCAGAATCCAGGTGATCATTTTACAGATGTTGGTTTAAACGACCAGTCAAAGGTAACAATGCATATGTAGTAGGAATATGGCACATAGTCTATACACTCAAAGATTTCCCCTTACACTCATCTGCTTTTACACAGTCTATAGGACTACATAATGCATATGCATACTGGTTATAAATTTTTTTCTTGATGCAAAAACATTTACATAACTATATTTCATTTTGTTTAGACTAATATGAAAAATAGTTTGCATTTACAATATCAACCAATATTCACAACTAAATGCATTCTGGGTAATAAAGGGAAGCCATTACATAAATATTTTAATGTTGATAATTCTCAAAATTACCATTATGAATATTGTAGCATTAACTGTATTAGCAGTAATTTCCTCAAAACAGCATCTGGGAGCAAGAGGGAGTAGTAATGGTCATCAGTACTGTTAACTTTTTTCAGTTATGTTATCTACCTAAATTAGTGTTCAAAAAACACCTGTTGACTATGATGAAGAGGGAGGGAGTGATAGTAGAAGGGAGTTGGTAATAGCAGAAGAAATGGTTAAGGTTCTAGAATTCGGAGGAAGAAGGGAAGGAAAAGCAAGTTTATACACATTTTGTGATGAAGGGGCCTCATGCCAACCCTGTGGATGCAGACAGTCTGGAGCATCGTTAGTCTCTCAGATAGCCAGTAGCAGAACTGAGATTCAAACCCAGCTCTCCTTTCTTAGTCCCTTATTCTATCCTTTATTGGAATGACTTTGCTCTTTCCTCAAGAAGCTTTGAAAAAGTGTAGAGAAAGCCATTATAACCAGGTAGTTCAATATACGTGTTTTTACATGCACACGTTTCGTTGCCAAAGATGGAATTAAAGCATCTCTTCGGTGCTCTGTCCTCCTGCCCAGCCTGTGGACTGAGCACATGGCGGGATGTCAGTCACGTGATCCCAAGCTGGACATTTACGGTTTCTTACAGAGACTTCTGAAACAACTCCATGCTTTCCATGAGTTCTGACTCTCTCAATTTTCACATTTTTAAAGTGATTGCATTTCCCACAGGGGAAGCAGACTCTGTTCTCTTCCAGTCTGAGTACTATTGTGTGCCTTATTCTCTCTTTGCGGCTTTTCCATCTATCCCACTGGGAGGGAGGTATGGCATATGGAAGTTTCAAAAAGGTTTCTAAATGACCAATGAAGAATCAGTTATTCACAATTGTGGTGAACTTAGGACTCTCAGGTCTCATTTTATTATCGCGAATTTTGAGCCAGGCATTATAGGACAAATTGGCATTTATATGAATGGTGAAATAGACAGTCCTTAATTATTGGGCTTCCAATTTCTTCACATCAGCAATGACGCTTTTTGACAACACAATAGTAGACCTCATGTTCTTTTATTCTCTCCCTCTCTTCTTCTCTCTCTTCTCCTCATTTTTCCATCCATCCATCCACCTTTATCGCTGAGCTTTCTATTCAGCATTGGCTAGCTTGACAAAAATCTAATTTTTAAAAGGAGCAAAACACTTTCAGAAGGCACACTGGTTTTTTTCTTTAAAAAAATCATCCCCCCATGTTGAAGCACCTTACATAGAATGATAAAGAAATAGCTCACTTTCCTCACCGAGATACATCCTTATAAGTGCTTTAAAATGAGTATCTAAACTGTACATCCATTATCCCACCAGGGTCACACAACTGTATCATTCACACCACAACAATATGAGACAGATGAGTGGGAGGGCAGGCTTGAGTTTATTTTGTTAAATATTGCGGGTTTTTATTTTTTAACCCTGCTTTAAGAAGGACTCTATTGTCTTATTTTGAAGATTTTTTAAAAGTGAAAGATGCCAGAATAACCTTGATTTTTTTTCTTTTTTTTTTTTCTTTTGGTTTGTCAGATTGTTACTGTGCAGGCTGTTCCCGTGGTAACAAGAGTAACCATAAAAGAGTATTGGGAGCTGTCTAGAACATCCTTGACTGCAAAAATGCTGAAATACCATTGAAAACAGAGGCCTGGTTGGCATTTGGACTATACAACTCTATCACAACAAAAGAATACAAATAATGCTTCAAATTTGTCCTTCCTTTTACAGTTTACCAAATTACCATTTCATTTGATCTTGACAACATTGCACTGTAGGCAGGACTGGCATTGTTAATGTCATTTAAAAAATATAACTGTGATGAGAAGACATGGGCTTCTTTTCTTCTTCCTCCTTCCCCTTTCCTTCTTGTCAAAGGAAAGTAACAACAACAACAAAAAGTGATGCCCAGTTTGAAAATGAAGGAGAAATCACTTCTCAATAAAAAAATTATTCCCAAATAGGAAATTAAAATATAAATTGTCATCAACAAAACTAGAAGACACTTGTAACCTCCACCACAACATATGAGGAAGAGCTGAAAAGTGCAGTCAAGGTCAACCAGGAAGATGGCTAGAGAGGATGCTTACAGCTCCTGGTCTCAGATAAAGTCATTAGACCAAAAGACTCCAAAATAAATGGCATAATCTGAGGCGCAAAACCAACTCCTTGTCTGAAACAATGGAAATGGGGTGAGTGTGGCAGCAGGGAATTTTCTAGCTACTGCCTGGTACCACAGAGCAGCAGGAGAAGCAAAGCCAAAGGAGGAAATAGAGACATCTCGCATTTACAAGAAGCAGTCTGCAGACAAGGTGCAGGGGAGGAAAGAGACTCCAAAGGTGAGTGGCCCTGCAGCTGCCAATCTTTGTTCGCTGGAGAGAATAAAAGGCGAAAGCAGCTCTCTCAGACCCACAATCCTGCCACACATAGCTTCACTGTAACCCAGAAAGAATTGTGTTAGCCCACATGCTGCCCTACCCACCATATGAATTTATATCAAATAGGTGAGCCAAGAAGAAACTTACCTCATTTACAGATGAGTAGTAACTGAGAATGAAACTGCACAGTGTTCATACAAAAACACGCCAAGAAAAGGAGGAAATGAACAGGAGAAACAGTAGCAGATAAAACCATTCAACAGAAAAAATGAATCCACCGAGCACATGACATATGTGACCAAATATAGTATCATAACTCAAAGAACTTAAGGAAACAAAAAGTTCATACAGAGATATAAAGTCATCAGAAACACCACAGCAAAACAAGCAAAGGAAGTGGAAAGCTTTCTTCATCTTGACTAACGAGGGGTTCAAAATGTAGCATTTAAATTGACTAGCACGTAACAAAGACACAAACATATTCATAGGTATACAGTTAAACACAAGAAGAACCAAGGAACTAACACAATCAAAACTAAAACTGTGCAGTAGAGAAAAGGGTATAAAGAAGTATACTAATTGGACATTGCTCATAGCTGGGAATCAAAAGCAAATTAAATATATAATTCAAAATCACACTTAAGAAGAAAACGACTAGTCGAAAAAAGGCAACTATAGCAAACACAGATAATATAATGCAAGTGCAGCGTACATTGTTCATTAGTTATGTGTTACCCATCCCTCTGCCCCTGCATGCCCCCCTCCCTTTCCTATCAGAACCCTGATGTTGGTCATATGTCCATCCTTTCGTCACACAATCACACGCCTTAGGTCAGTGGTTAACTGAGGGTGACTCTGCCCCCTAGTGGACATTTGGTAACGTGTGGACACACTGTTGACTCAATTTGGGGGTATGCTACTGGCATTTAGGGTAAAGGCCAGGATGAGGACACTGGTTCCAGGTCAATGTCCTGGATGTGAGCTTTCAGGCCCTACCACAGGCAATTACCAAGGCTTTGCCTGGCAGCTTCATGGGGGAACGCCCTCCCCACACACAGTCTTCCAAGGCAGTTGCGGTCAACGACTCAGGCCCCCAGGGGCCAGCATGCTGCCATGCATATCTGCATTCCTAGCCGAGGCACTTTTATTCGGAGGCCTCCTTATCAGGGGACCTTGGCTGCAACATTTTTCAGACATCTACTTATGGGCTACGGGAAGAGTGAGGGCTTGACCAAAAAGCTCTCCAGTTTTTTTCCACTCCTAGTCCTTACTCATCTCTCTGCCCCCAGTCCCCTGGGTTCATAAAACGCAGGAAACTTTTGTTCAGTGCTCCTTACCATCCTTTAGATTTTAGTTTCATAAATACTTTCGTATAATTTAATGTTCTTAAATAGAAAATGTATTCGTGAGACAATTTCCCACACCTGCACTGCATGTCATTTGATTGACCCTTGCTCAGTGCCCTTCCATGGTGGGGGAAAGGGAACAGTGAAGAGCCAGAATAACTTTCCCCTTTGGCCTCTTGCTTATGTTATTACAGTAAGTAAATAAAGACTTGTTATTTTCATTTTGGCTCATTGTCTTGATTGACACCAATCCTTGCAACTTGGCATAGGGATACTGCCAAACATCCTACAACGCGCTGACAGCCTTCCACAATGAAGAATTATCTGGTAAAAAATATCAACAGTGCTGAAGCTTTTGGGATAACCTGACCCCATCACCATCTCCAGGGCCACTGAGTTCATGAAATTCTCTTGGAGAATGTTATTCATCTAGGTGTAGACAGATGACCAAATAAGTTAGCCCAGTCACACTGAAGTGAAAGACTCACTATTCCATGGTTGAGAGAGAATTTTCCTCAATTTTTGTTGTGTTGGACATAAACAAGGAAACAGGTAGCCCTGTCACTGGCAGCCATCTTGCGAACATGAGGGAAACAACTTTGGGATAGCTTATACGATGCTAGAGGGGAGAGGGAGAGAACCTGGGTCCCTGATGTCATAATGGCTGATAGAACTGTGGAGCCCACTCCTCCTTTGGACCTTCGGAAACGTGTAATAATAAATTTCCTTATGATTTTAAGCCAGTTTCAATTGGAGCTTTTCTTATTTGCAATGAAAAGTATTGTTACAAAAAGATAAAAAAACTAAAAATAAAAACAGAAAGCATAACCTAAAAGCAAAGATACAGTATATATATAAATAGACTAATGTATTAAATAAGAGGAATCCTAAAATTGAAGCACAAACCAAAACCCACTATATACTATACTAAAATAAAATACCTAAACAAAGTGACGCAAACATAAAAAATTTAAAAATGGATACAGGTATAATATGCAGATGAAAGCCAAAATAAAACACAGGTCATAATCTTAGTATTTGACATTTTAAACTATAGGGCAAAAGCATCCAATGAGATCAAAAAAAAGATATTGTTGTAATGATAAAGATAAAACTCACAATGGAAATCTAACAGTCGTGAATTTATATGCAACAGGAAACAGCCACATACTATATAGAAAAAAGTAAAAACTGATAAAAAAAAGGAGAAACTGACAGAAATCCCTAAGTGGGAAGTTTAATTTACCTCTCTCTCAAGTCATGACTAAGCATGTGGACCAAAGGAAAAGCAGGTTACAGAAAATCTAAATACATTTAACTAATTAATTAAGATATAATTTATATATAGTATAATAGATTTTAGATAGCCCTTCATTCTCTGAAAAAGAGACTAGAACGTCCACAAAAATTGACCCATATAAAGAAAACTTTACATGGCAATAATTTGGTACCCATGATTCTCTACAAAGGGAGAGCTGTTTCTACTTGGACTCCTTATCACAAGAGATTCCAGAAGTAGTGTAAAAATTGTCCCCGTGGGCAAGAACAGCAGCTGTTTGTGAAAGCTCCATGTACAGGGGAAGAATTAGAGAAGCTAGAGAGGGAACGGCTGGGCCACCACAGAAGTGATCCTAACTTTAGAACAATAAATACAGGTAGTCTACATTATAAAGATCAAGTGATGTAAAATTAATGAACTCTATATGTAAGGCAAACTTTGATAAGCACACAAGACTGAGAACTTTATACCAAACAAGGTACAGGACAAAAATGTAAAGCCTTAGTTCAAACTGGCCTGAAGCTAGATACTAGTAGGCATGTAGATCAGAGTCAGCAGAACCTGGAGGGAATCTGGGCGGCCCTGACCAAAACAGACTTTTCTCTTGTCTATAGTTTTAATTAGATATTTCTTGAAGAACTAAACATTTAACTTTTCTCCCATAATTGCCATCTAAAGCCCGTTGGCTCCATGTATGTTAAGCACACTGCTGCATGTTCTCTGTCCTGTTACTGTCTTCCTTCTGCCTCCATTTCCTGCTTAAAGGAAACATGAGACTTTTCTCCTGAACTCGATTGGTAGAACATCCCAAAAACATTTGCTAGCAGTTGAGAACGGACTATGAGAGCTTGTCAGAACCAGAGCAGCAGAATCTGCTGGCACTAGACTTCAAGGGCAAAGTTAGCTCTGAGTTCAGATGCAGGGTGTTTAAGGGTGAAAAGATTGAACAATGCACTATGAAGACTAACATCCTGGGATGACTGGGCCATTCCTCAAGCTGGGCTTTCTCAGCTCTTTGCTGGTTGGAGGATTAGGTGGCAAGAAGGAATCTTCTAGTATTTAAAAAAAAACAAACAAAAAAACATACTTTCCCAGGATAAAGTGAGAAACAGATGCTTCAGTCAAACTTCCACTAAACAGTGGTAACTATAATTTCTTCTCTGATATGAAAGACTTTTTTTTCGTTCTGGAAAATGATTCTAAGATTCTTGCAAATAAGACTGTCCAGTTTAGTGACTATAGTGAGATCACAGTTCTTGAATAACAATGGAAAAAGTGAGTTGTACTGACCTTTCTAGTTAATTTCCGTGGAAAGCAATATATTGCAATATGTATGGCCAATAACAATAAATTGTATTTAACAATCTAAGACAAGCATTGTTTAATACTGAAACAGTTTTCCTCATTATTTCTACTTTGAAAGCTAAAAGGAAGTAGATCAAGAAGAGAAATAAAAAATTATTTGCCATTTAAGTCACTCTCTGATTCAGGAAATAAAATATTTTAATTCAGTTCCACTTAAAAAATAAAAATAGTTTCCTTACTCCCACAATGAGCACATTAACCACATTTCCACATACAGAAAGCTTAGATACAGCCAACTGTTTACAAGACATGTCTCCATATAATACATTTACATTCATGTGAAGTATACGAACATACAGTTGTATGTATTTATGACTTTTGCATCTGGTACCTTCTAAAACTAACACGTAATATACTTATTTTCTAAAAGTCAGTACATATATGATGATTTAAGGTTAGGAGAGTCTCTTTTGAAGAATTTTAATAGTTATATTCATACAAGAATTCAATAATTTTTCTAAACATAAGCTTCAAACTAAAGCTTTAGGAATGTAAGTTATCTGACTGGCAATGCACAGAATTCTTAGGTTGCGCTGTTTGGTTTACGGTTTATTTCAAGTGGTCTGTAACTATTTGTGCATTAAGGGAAAAAAAGCACCAAGGATAATAAATATTTTTTCACATCATAGGTAAAATCATAACACAATGATCTTAATTTTCCTTCAAAATCTAATCATTTGAAAAGAGCATTTATTTCAAATGCTTCATATTTAAGCTTTCTTAGTGAGATCAACTGATACACCGGAGATAAGAATGGAAATGGTAAAAACAGGTGCTATACATAATATCTACTAACTACAGAATTCAGATATTCTTCTCACGTTGACGATTTCCATTTTTGAACTGAGTTCCTTAGATGTAAAAAGAATTCTGAAAGTAAGCATAACATTTATGAACTTGTCAACCATATCTCTTAAAAGGAAACTCTAAAGATGTCTTTCTTGCCAATATATGAAGCAAAATTTTCCTGATGAACAAAAGCACCTTATGGTAAGGAAATATATAAAGAAAATATTTTCTAAAAATTAATATACAAATTTGTGTGCATAAAAGTATAGTTATCCCAGCTGTATATGTAATAATATTAAATAATGCACAATAAAAAAATTCGAAGCACTGATTGAAAAAATAACTCATATGCTAACACTCCAGTTATTAAATATTGCAGTATATGTAACTGTAACAATTGGGAGAAAAAAAAAAGCTTTCTAATCTAAATGGTCAATGAAATCTCTTTGGAAATATACCTATTACAAGTTCCCAATATGTAATCCTGGCCATCAAATTTCAATCCAAGCTATAGTTTTTCACAGCCAACATGCAATCCCATGAAAATGAAAGTGTGTACAGAGGCTACCTCACAGATTCTTCAGTAAATAGCATCACTGGTGTGACAGTGGTACAGGCCAGCTGAGCTTTATGTTCCTTTTCTTTACCACAGGCACATGGTAAACACCACGTTAAGAATGACAGATCTTCATCACCATAAGTTTTGCCATTTATAAAATGCTAAATAAACATTGTTTTAAACATTTCCAGATCATGACAAAAGTTCCGTACCTACATATATACAAAGTATTCTCTAGATTTAACCTATTTTTTAATGAAGACAGAGATGTATAAAGAGAAACCATAAATTACTTGCTTTGACAGTTTTCAGTCAACGTTTATTACACGTCTTTTTCTACTGAACACATGATTTTTATAAGTATAAGGAGTTCCAGCTTCTGCTAAAAAGATTTCATTTCTTCTTCCCAGTGCTTTTTTTGTGTTCATGCATTTCTGTTTTGCTAGTAATACTCTTTCTCCGAGATGAGGTATTAGGAACAACTGCACTGGAAGGTCCACTGGTGGCTGTACAAAAAGATAAAAACTATTGCTTAGATTTTCACAAGCAATCCAAGTTCAAGTAATACTGCTAAATAACAAAATAAGTCATCTTGTGTTAGAATTGTGATGTAAATGAAACATTGTAAACATGTAATATAGCATTTTTAACTTTTTTCTTTTTAGAATTTGACACCAATACAGAAAAGTAATGCCAACGGGCTGTGTTCACAAATTTCTCTTTTCACTTTACATTCTTCTTAGGAGACTAATTTTTTTCATCATTTTTAACTACCATCTATTATGCTAATGACTTCAAATTTATACTTCTGGCCCAGGCCTTTTCCCTCACCTCAAGATCTGTACATTGTGTATATCCTACTAGAAATCTCTATATAGATATCTCAGAGGAAACACAAACTTAACAGGTTTAAAACTGAACTCATCATTTTCCCTATAAACACCTATTTTCTCCTATAACTCCTATCTCACCATTCTCTAAAAAGCTAAAATGTTAGGCAACTAGAAACGTTCTTGACTTAGGACTCATCCTTCAACATCCAAACCAACATCAAGCCCTAATGAGTTATCAAAAAGTCATTCTAAGCCGAGTTACATTCTGGTATGGAAGGGTAACGTACAGTCAGATCAATTGTCCTGCAGGTAACAAGTATAAACTCTGGATAAAATAGGAAAAACAACTACCCAAAGACACTGAAGAGCGAATAAAAGCAGGCATATACCGGACAAGAATCAATACTTGGAAGAAGGAAACAACATGGGATGAGTCCTCCTTGCCCTCCCTACCCCTGCCCTTTTTTAAAGCTTTTGGCCTAAGGACAGGATCCAGTCTGCATCATGTGGAATAGCTAAAACTCCAACATAAAACTCAGTCTTACTAGCATGAAGAACCAGAAGACAAGTACTAGGGCAGTTATAGTTTCTGGAAAGTCAAGAGAGAAATCCCAAAAAGGAGAGCCCTCAGTTCTTTGTATAAACCCTGATCCAAGTTATGGAGTGAGCAGAGTGAGCTCCAAGAAGTCTAGATAAGGCTAAAAGAAGTGAAGTGAAATTTGAGCTGTCAACCACTTCAAGGGACACAGTTTTGCAAACTGAGCTCAGCCAAGGTTAACTCTTTGCTTTAAAAAAACCAAAGCAACCCAATACTCTTTGGAGGAATATAACAGAATCTAGAGTTTCTACAACATATCATTGACAATGTCTAAAGCACAATAAAAAATTACTCAAAATATGAAAAAGTAGGAAAACATCTTTCTTCTTGAGAGTGGGTAAATTGACAGACTAATCCTGAAATCAGCCAGATTAACAGGGACAAGAATTTTAAAGCAACTATTTTAACTATACTCAAGAACAAAGGAAAATATGCTTATAATGAATAAAAACATAGGAAATCTCCAAAGAAAAAAAATAATCAACAATACTGTCTAAAATTAACAAATAAATATCTGAAATAAAAATTCACTGAATGGGTTTAACAGCAGAATGGAGACAGCAGGTAAAAGTGAACATCAACCAGGATTATTACCTAAAAAAAAAAATCCTAAGCATGCCATAGTCCAACAGCTGAGAACCAAAGAGAAAGGGAAAACATTGAAAGCAGGCAGAGTAAAATAACCCATTAACCACCACAGACATGGGAACAATTCAGATTAACAAAGACTTCTCATCAGAAACAATGGGAACCAGAAGACAGTGGAACAACATCTTTAAAATACTGAAAGAAAAAACTTTCTTCCCAGAACTTTTCCAGCAAAACTACCTTTCAAGAATGAAAGTGAAATAAAGATGTTTCAAACAATAACAGACCTGCAGTATAAGAAATGCTAAAATATTCAGGTTGAAAGCAAATGAAATTAGATGGAAACAAACACTTAGAAGAAGGAATGAAAAGCATCAAAAATGGCAAATATGTGGATAAATAAAAGACTTTTTTTCTCCTCTTAATTTCTTTAAAATACATATGACTGTCTAAAGCAAACACGATAACATTGCATGTCGCTCTTACAATATATGTAGAAGTGACATATATGGGTAACTTTGTGTAAAGGATGGGAGGAGGGGAAGGTAAAGAACCTATACAGTTGCAAGGCTTCTACATTTCACTCTAAGTGGTATAAAATTAATTCTAAGTAGACCACGGGAAGTTAGAGATGTATATTTACAGTTACCAAAAAAGGATAATGCAAAATGTTACAGCTAAAAAGCCAACAGAAATGAAAACGAAATTCTAAAAAACAATGAATTAACACAAAACAAGGCAGGAAAGAATAAAAGAAGAATAATAATAACAATTAGAAGGAATAAACAGAAAATAAAATAGTAGAACTAACCCAACCATATCAATAATTACATTAAATGTTAAGGGACTATAAACATTGCAACCATAAAGCAGATATTGTTAAAATGGCTTCTTAAAAAAGTCAAATACATGCTGTCTACAAAAAACCCCCTTAAATATAAAGATACAGATGGGTTACAAAATTACACCATGCATACAGTAAACATAAGAAAGCTAAAAGCAGCTAAATTCACATCTGATAAAACAAACTTTAAGACAAAGCATTACAAGAGATCAAAGAGGGAAATTTCATGATGATAAATGGGTCAATACATTAGGAAGTCATAATAATCAAACATGTATGCACTTAGCTAATAACAGGGCTTCAAAATACACAAAGTAAAAATTGACTGAATTAAACAGAAGAATAGACAATTCCACAGTTATGAGTGGAAATTCCTTTCTAAGCAATTGATAGAACAATCAGAACCTCTCCTTCCTTGCATGTGTCCCCACCACCCAAAATGGAAAAGACAGAGAAGATCTGAATAACATTGTCAACAGTCTTGACCTGATGGATACTGAGAGAACACTACATCAATGAACTATGGAATAAAAATTCTTTTTTAGCGCACTTGGTATATTTAAACTGTACCAAGTCCAAGTGTTAAGCCATAAAAGAGTCTCACATTTAAAAGACTGAAATCATACAGTGTATGTTTTGTAATTGCAATGAAATTAAATATGAAATTGGTAACAAGGTATCCAAACCTCAGCCTGCCCCAAATATTTGGAAATTAACCAATGTTTCTAAATACTCCATGACTCAAGGAATCACAAAGTAAATTAGAAAATATTTTTAGCTGAAAGAGGATGAAAATACAACATAACTTTCGCAAATTGTAGCTAAAGAAATAGTCAGACAGAAACTTACAGCTTTAAATGTTTATACAACAAGAGAAGAAATGTCTAACAATCAGTGATTTGAGAAACTAGAAATAGGGGAAAAAAGTATGCTCTTGGCTCCCTTGTCGAATATTAGCTGTCCATAAATGTGTGGGTTTATTTCTGGGCTCTCGATTCTGTTCCATTGATTTGTGTGTGTGTTTTTGTGCAAGTACCATGCTGTTTTGGTTAACATGGCTTTGGAATATATTTTGAAATCAGGGAGTGTGATACCTCCAGCTTTGTTCTTTTTTCTCAGGAATCCTTTGGCTATTTGGGGTCTTTTGCTGTTCCATATAAATTTTAGGATTCTTTGTTCTATTTCTGTGAAAAATGTTGTTGGAACTTTGATAGGGATTGCATTGAATCTGTACATTGCTTGTGGAAGTATGGACATTTTAATGATCATAATCCTTCCAATCTAAGAGCATGGAATATCTTTCCATTTCTTTGTGCCTTCTTCGATTTCTTTCAACAATGTTTTACAGTTTTCAGCATACAATCTTTCACTTCTTTGGTTAAGTTTATTCCTGGGTATTTTATTCTTTTTGTTGCAATTGTAAATGGGATTATATTCTTAATTTCTTTCTGCTACTTCGTTGCTAGTGTATAGAAACACAACTGATTTTTGTATGTTGATTTTGTATCCTGCAACTTGACTGTATTCATTTATTATTTCTAAAAGTTTTTGAGTGGATTCTTTAGGGTTTTCTATATATAAAATCATGTCTGCAAAGAGTGACAGTTTCACTTCTTTTCCAGTATGGATCCCTTTTATTTCTTTTTCTTGCCTGACTGCTCTGGCTAGGACTTCCAATACTATGTTAAATAAGAGTGGTAACAGTGGGCATCCTTGTCTGGTTCCTGTTCTTAGAGGGATAGCTTTCAGTTTTTATCCACTGAGAACATTTGCTGTGGGTTTGTCATATATGGCCTTTATTATGTTGAGGAAAAAAGTAAACTCAAAGTAAGTAGAAGGAAGAAAATAATAAAGAACAGAAATTAACGAAATATAAAACAGAAAGAAAACCAACCAATCAAATCCAATTTTTTGAAAAGATCAACAAAATGGATAAATCCCCAGTGAGAATGATCAAGAAAAAGAAAAGAACATGAATTACCAGTATCATGAATAACAGAGGGTATTACCACATTGATTAAAAGGATAATAAAGAAACAAGAAAGTTGATGATGTAGATAAAAGGAACAAATTCCTTAAAAAATAAAGTTACCAAAACTTCCACAAAAATGACATAGAAAATTAATTCTATCAAAATTTAAGGATGAAATAACTATCTTACAAAAAACTTGTCAGAAAATAGAAGAAGAAATACTTCCTAAATGATTTTATGAGGCCAGCATTATCCTGATACCAAAACCTGAAAGACATTACTAAAAAAAGAAACCTTCAGAGCAATATCCTTCACAAATGCAGGTGCAAAAATCCTCAACAATCAAACTGAGTTCAGCAACATATATATAGAAAAAAAATCATAAATCACAACTAAGAAGGGTTCATAAGATTGGCTTATGTCATATTTAAAAAGTCAAATGTAACATCACTTCATCTTTATTATTTAAAAATGTGTATAAATAATGCATTTATTATGTATCTAATAAGTAGAGAACAACAATGTACCATGACTCAAAGATTATTCAAATCTCAGGTCTACTGACTATTAGCTACATAAACAGGGACAAGTCACAACCTCTCTTCAAGTTTCTCCGTCAGTAATGGTTATAAGAAGGGTATTGATCTCTGGAGGCCATGTCGAGAACTAAGAATAAGAAAGCGCTTTGCAGTATAAAGAACTATATAAATGCTAGCTTTGAGTTGTACATGCAACACACCATAATTTACATTTAAAATACTGTTTCACTCATCTGTAGCTGCATACACTGATTATTTAGAAATGTACAAGGTTTAAATCTCTTTAAGATACTGTGTCTGATTTATAAGGCCTGGTAATCTGACAAAGCTATAATCAGGTATAACAGATCAAATCAGTGGTATAGAGTGTCATCAGAGCTCTTGTTTTGAAAATCATATAAATACATCATCAGTGGAGGGGGTTGGGTGGGGTCTTGAGTGGGAGATAAGAGAGAGAACATTTTAGAAAAAAAAACCGACATGAGTGTTACAGGGATTTATTTGGGGAGAAGTAAAGAGAACAGTTCGGCTATAGTATAATAACAATAGCAGCAAACATTTAGTGAGTGTTTACCATGTGTGCTAAGTACTTCATATGTTACTGCATTCACTTCTGACAACTTAAAAAACGGGTACTATTTCTCTGATTTTATGACTATGAAACCAAGGATCAGAGAGGTTAAGTAACGTGCCCAAGGTCATATAGCTAATAAGTAGCAGAGCTGAGATTTTAATCTACACCCCTCTGACTCCCAAGCACAAACTCTTAACCAAAAGAATATTTGAGAGGACTAAAAGGAGGAAAAGAATGAAGACATCTGCACTGAGGAGACAGTCAAAGCCTTGCAGCGATATGGAATTGAAGTTATGTGGAAGAAAAAAGGCATAGGGTAAGAAAAAAATGAAGAGTTGATAGTCCCTGTCTGGGCTAAGAAAGTAGAAAGAAGAAGAACCATCAAACAAAAAGATAGACAAATCAGATAAATGGAATGAACACCAAGACAGAGTAATATCTTGGAGGTCAAGATAAGAGAACATTTCAGGAAGGATCAATGACACAACCAATTATGCCAAGAACTTAAAACAGAAAAAAGCTAATAAAAGATCGTTGAATTTGGTAGTCATACCTTCAGACTGAGAATGGAGATACTAAAATACTGTAAAGAAAGAAAAAAAATCTTCATATATAAAGATGCCTAAGCTCAACAGAAAAACAAAAGAAGACAGTCCATAAATTAGTTTGGAAAAAAGTGTAAATATGAAACATATTTTATTAACAGATGCAGGGGGAGACAATCAACAGAGGAAAAATACAAACATATCAAAAGGCTACAATGATAGATTTTTAACCCCTAGGATCATTACACTCTAGGAGGATCATTACACCTCCCAGAGTGCAATGATCCTACTTAAAAACAGATTTTACACTTAAAAAGCAAGCTATTAATATCTATATCTAATTGATATACAGAATATACAAATTCCCATACACTTCTAACCTGGTTTGCTGCTTGCTTTAGTACTCTTTAAGGTAGCTGGTGGTGTTGGGAGGATCTTTGCAGGTGTATATGTATTTAAAGATACTTTTCGTCTCATTACTGGACTGGAACGTGAAGTTGTAGAGGCTGAAAAAAAAATAAACAAACATAATAATTCAGCAATTTCCTGCCAATTCTATCTTTACATTTTAGAAGATTTCTTATGACATATTTAGTGGCCCTATGAATACACATAATAACAGGAGAAGACAGACTAGGTTTGTAGAGTAAACTCAGCAAAACCATCTTTGCTATAAAAAGTTCTCTAATGCTCTTGACCAAATAAATGTTCTGTTTATATTGTAAACAATTAGCATTTAACAGTATTCACCAAAGGAATACCAACAGGAATAGAGCAATACACTTAATTTTATTCTGTCCTGATAGAAACTCAGATTCTTAAAGGATGGCAGAGAACTGACGGCATAGTTTTATTGCTAGTAACAGAAGACAAAGAATCCCAAATTGTTTCTCTCAAAAATACCAAGTAGCGATTCAAGGACAGTTCATCTGTAAACACAATGGTCTACTAAACTATCATATTTAAGAATAAACTAACCAGATGACAAGTAAGCAGGTAAATCAGATTGTCTCCCTGTCTTCCTACATTACCCAGCTGAGATTCATTTTCATGCAAGGGAATTTTAAAGACATTTTTTTCTCTTTCTGATCAAAGTGGGGAGACTGAGAGGTGTGAAAAGGAAAAGTAGGGATAATCTTAAGTATGGAATCCTCTGGGGAACGATAGGCCAGAGTAGGGGAGCTATTGGCATGAGTTTCTGGATCCTTCAACAAAGAGAGGTGGGGAGATAACAAAAACAGATTTGCCTATTTTTGCAATTTTGGAAGAGGACTTGAGAGCAATAAAACAGTGTGTCTCTGAAAAACCATTATGTGGGACAATTATGGCAAATGTGCCTTAGGTGGTTGATATCTACACTATAGGAACATAAATTCCACTGGCAGAAGCTCAAAGTAGTCACTAATGAAATAATCTAAAAGTGACGAAAAAGTCCCTAAAACATCATATGAAGCACTAACTTCACCATTACTCAGCTCTTTCCTGCTTGCATTTTTTATCCTATTCTGTTAACTTCCACCTCTAACTTACCCAATTAGTATTTTCACATCTTTTCCCCGAATCTGATCTTGTCAGTGCCCCACTGTAAGCCATCTACTAGTTACCACATATTGATTAATTTTGTCCTAGGTGAGGAAAAAAACTTTCTGAATGACAGAAGATTAACAATGTCTTCTCCCTTATTATAAACACCACAAAATCAATATAGTTCTATATTATGATGCTACTTCCTTGACAATTCAAGAAATTAAGTATAAATAATGTAAATATACTGAGATTACTAAATATTAATTCTGCAGTTACACTATAAAATACAGGATTCAGATACTTCCATCATAATTGGCACCATATTTTCTTTACTATTCAAGAAGAACGAAAAAACCATACACTTTAGAAGATCTGCTAACTAACACTAACTAGTTGATTTCCTCAATAGTGTCTTTCTAATATTTTTCTTGAAACCGTAAACTTTTCTCAAGTGAAATCTTAAACAAAATGGATCAAAGCAGACACTCCAGTTGAAGCAGCCATGGAAGACACAAGATTTAACCATTCAGCATCCTTCTCTTCCTCATGGAACTTCCAAAAGCTCTTGGGAATAAAGACCAACAAACTGAATTAACTCCAAGGTTTATCCAATTCTGTGAATTGCATTAACGACATTTACTTTCTCATTTAGTTTCCTTAGTAAGTAATGACATGAAATTTTAAGACAGCTAGAGGGATTGGGGTACAACTTGCATCCACAATACAGAGAAGAGCTAATCAGAACTGGAGAAAGAATTTAACATCCTCAATTAATGTAACACAATAATACACTCTGGTGAATTGAATTCACTAACCACAGAAATGAAGCCTTCATAAAATAACAGCACCACAGAAAACCCCTTCGAAGATTATCTTTTCATAAATATCCCACCAAAATTCTCTTTCCAAAACAAATAGACATCAGTACTGCTGCTATTACCTTTAAGTCATTCACTGAAAATCTTCTAAATTCTAAATAGCATTGCTATCTACCCTAAGTTCTTCTTTACTAATTAGAATCTTTCTTTAATCTCTGTTTTAAGATTACAAATCTCTGCTCCAAGGAAGCAGTGAAACATCAAGTATAAAAAGGAGTAAAAGGGTGAATGAGAATTTATTCAGGTTCTCTACTGCATTCTGGGGAGCAGGACTGTCCATTCTATCAGCTAACAGAGAATAAAAGGAGACGAACATCCTTCATTTTGCTGACTTGGACTTGAAAGCTTGGAGAAGTTATTTCATTTGGAGTGTTATCAATTCTCAGAATCAGGCACATTCATAAGCAAATTCTGAAATTCAAACTTATTTCCCAAAACCATTCCTAAAGTGAAATATTTTAAAAGTGTCACACCAAGATACCTATCACCATTGATGATTGAAAGCAGAAGACAATGTGAATAGAACTCTCTAGAATAATACAGTGTGGTAGCCCAAGAAAGGGAAGAGAATAACAAGACATGAAAGTGGCTTTCATTCCAAGACCTCTAATTTTAATCTTAGGAGAAATAAATTTACAGCATTCTCCTTACAAAAACGAGAATGGTACAGAGAAAGTCTGTAGCTTTCCTAAGAGATGACTAGGACTAGCAAGACTCTTAACTCTAAGAAGAACACTCTCTCCCAAAACTAATGTTTCCTAAACTGGAAATTCTAACATGCCATAAGATCCTATAGAGCTGAAAATGACAACAGCCAGCTGACTGCTCACATCTAAAAGGGGAGCCTTGAACAATTCTCAAGACAATGTCCCTAGAATAGAGCTACACGATGCATAAACGTGTTACCCAAAAAAGTATTTTCTCAAAAAATAAACTCTGGAAAATCTGGGAATACAGGTTTCCTTACAGAAGAACCTTAGCTGTTTACATACTAATGTGACAATACCTCTCCAAAGGGAGGTGGGATAGGATACACACTTTCCAAAACATACTTAGCCACGAACCCCTTTTCTTCACACACACAAATTAACCTCTTCAGAATATTTTCTGAAGAATACCATCTGAAAAACAGTTGTCCTAATTTGCTCTCTTTAGCCAAGAGCTCTTTCTGAATCAATATGACTTACTTACCAAGAGTAGTGAGGGGATGGGCAGGTGTGCATGTGTAGGTTAATGTAGACTGATATTTTGTAATTTTTAAAAAGTTTACTATAAAATCACATACAGTAGGAACGTGAAAAAAGACTGTGACTCTCTATTATGTTGCTGACTTCTATTGCTGGGTCTTAGATTTTTTGTTTTTCTTTTCGTAAGAAAAAAGTTTTCTGGGAGTCAAGAAAAGTGGTGCATTGCATATTTCACCAAAGAATTACAAATAATATTCTTTTTCACCCCTTTCTCTCCTAAAACTCTATTCACTACCACTACTTGAGTTTATATTTTTGTAATTCTTTTTATATTCAGATAATGTCTACTGCCCCCAAATCAAATAATAATTTTTCCTACAAATTTCAGGAGTCTTCCGTGGAACTTCACTTGATGGAGAAGCAATGGAGGCAAGAAAGTCATCCACCTGCTTTAAAGACAGGGCATTGTGAAGAGTTTCTAGAGGACAAATAGATGGCACCATGGAATACAATTCAAAGCCTGGAAAAAAAACAAAAATGAGAAAAAAGTTGGATATTTAAAAATCATTATTTAGAAGGGAAGAAGACCATTACTTAGAACTGGACAGTTTAGGTCTTTTCAATCTATCACATGCAAACACACGAATCTCTGAAGTCATGACACCAGATGCTATGCAGTATGCGGTTGGAACAAGATGTGACAAAGATTTCATTTTAAACGTAATCACATAGTACAGCATGCACACAATTTCATTCTATATTTTGGTAAAATCTAAGAATAACACTTAAAGAAAACAACCTGGGGGAAAGACAGAAAAAATACAATTTTTCAGTTTTTACTTTTTAAAATCAGGTCTATTTGACAGGTGAATAAGGGGATACCAAGATGTGTCCCTGATGCCAGGATGCTAAAGGTAACTTCTTGTTGAAAAACAATTATGTAATTACGCGTGAAGAGTGATTTTAAATACTTTTCCAGTCATACCAAGGCCAACCATACTCTCTAGTGCAATCCCATAACATTCATTCATTTATGCTGAAATTAAAATTCCAAAATGTATTTCACCTACCTTTATTGAATTAACACAGTAATTCTATTGGAAATTGCTAAGCTGAGTAAAGTCAGGCCAAGTAAAAAGCAAAATACAAAATACAAATACGTTTGCATTCAACAATGGCACAAAAGTTTCATGAAACAAACCATGCTGATATGTAACACCATCAGTGAAACAAAAGCACTTAAACACAGTTTTAAAAACAAATACAATATAGGTTCTTTGCTTTTTATAAAAATTGCCTGTTCATTTAAACTTTATTCAACTGAATGGCTTTTAAAATTGCTTCATATACAACCAAAATAACAAGTCTTTCTGCATCTACTTCCAAAAATTCAAACTAATTTTCCTCCAAAGGAAATACTTTTAATATGTAAATTAAGGTTGTATATGAAATCTAATATTATTAATTAAAAAGTAAAAATTAATTAAACTCTCTTCTTCAATAGGCATCTGCTCATTTTAATACTGACTGATATTTATTTAATTTTGGGAGGAAATATTGACCCAAGAACTGCCTGAGTCTTAGCTGGAATAGGGAAACTTGGTTAAAAGAGAATCTAATCTTCCTATGAAAAGAACCAAAGGATTTACAAAACCGGTATGTTTGATTTTCAGGTACAAACCACAGCATGACAGAACATTACATATATTTAAAAAGAAAAACAAAAGACAACTAGAACCATAATAGCAGCTAAAGCACCTACGTTAAGCACTAAAGAAATTAGGCTTGCACAAGTATTGCATTTTTTTAAAGTACCAGATTCATGCAAATAAGCGCAAACCCTTTCTTTGCATTACACTAAACTTAACAATATGGTTTTTTATCCTTTCCTCAGAATATTTACAAGTCTTTTGAAACAACTATTTTCTTGCATTTGCCTGTTAGATTTTACAACAGGCAAATGACAATATAATTGAGTTCCTCTGGACTATGTTTTTTTCCATTTATCTTTAGTAAACTTTTTCTTTAATGCACAATGAAAGGGTTAGCGCAGCAATTTAAAAAGCCACCCTGCTGTCATGTTTAGAAGCTATAAAAACATACCACTGGAGCCTAGAAATTCCACAGAGGAAACGGACCAGCACCTATAGAGGTGTAGGTGTTCTGCACAGAGGCCCAGAAAATAAGGTAAAGCACTGTCAGAAGATACTTGTTTCACCATGTTCCTTGAACTAAAGATGAAGGGAGGGTAAGTCCATGATATGTGTTAAGATGGAAATAACATGAAAGTTAGGGGAAATAAAAAGTGAAAGAAAGAGTCAAATGACAATTCATAGGACAGATAAGACAACATAATATATAAAAAAAGAAAAAAGAAATCTTGAAAACCCAAAAGAAGTATTTCTAGAGTTGAAAGGAATGCATTTTACATGCATTAAGTCACACAATGAGTGGAAAATCCACATTTTTTTTAAAAGCCTAAACCAAAGGAATATAAAATTACTCTATTTTCTGTTAAATTTAACAAAAGCATTTTTGTTCTTTTGTTTTTTAGCTTCAGTAAACATAGATTTCTCCTACATAAAACTTGCAATACTGGCTATAAACACATAAGCATTCTGCACAAAAACTATAGTCAGTTTTAAACCTGCAATGTCTCTTCTGAGAATTGTGTGACTTCTGTTTTTCTTGTGACTTCAGTTTTTCTTCTAGAGGTTCTTATGCATATGGGTTCTTTAGAAGCTGCAGCTGTATCAAATAAGGATCTTTTTCTTCTTCAAAGAGTAGCATTTAAACAGCTACAATGAAGGGAAAGCACATTAAGCTTTACGGCTAAATTTTCTCTCGTGGAGGATGAGATCTTCTTACTCCACCTTCAAGAAGTATTATGAAGTGCACTGTCATTGAGCTGTGCTGTTAAAGGGTCCGGATGGGGGAGAATGACTATAAACTTGTGTCCAATCCTTTAGCTTCATAAATGCTTTTGAAAGACCCGACTTGAGTTTTTGAGAGACTTATTTGCAGTTAAAAAGAAAAAAAGTTCCAGGAATAAAAGTACCTTCAATCTGAATAAAAGCAAAAATTTGTATGTTTTCTTTTAAATTCTTTGATCTTATTATGTAAAAATGATCAGTAAATACTCCCTCTTGCCCCATAAGAACAAGCCATATGTAAAGAAGCTGTAATAATGCAACAATTCAGTTTATAAATAATGGCCACGAAACACTTTCCTGTTCAGCCTTGAAAATTCAATTTAATTGAATCAGCTTTCTAGATTTTTAACTTAGTCTTCTTCCCATCAGGATTTCTCCAAATTTTAATAAAAAGCAGTGATACCAAAAGGAATTGGTCGCTTAACAGCAAACCATACTGCCACATGAGGACAAAGTGAATGCTGGGTGAAGTTTTCAGAGTGCTCCAGATCGAGTCGGGTTTTGCTTTAGACACAGAGCCAGGGATAAAAGAATGTTACACAGTGAAATCTGCACTCCCTGCTTCCCAAGAATTTTTCAAAGATACATCTTATTTTGCTATTTGACAAGTGTGGCTCTATAACTTTGTTAAACAGCTCAATAAAATAAACGTGATCAGAAAAGAAATCAGGCATGAAAAAACATTAAAATTATTAAGAATTAAGAAGAAAATAAAGAATATCAGTTGTTATATTTTTAAAATTTGTGTAAACTGATCACTTGAGAAATTAGATGGAATTTTCAGGTGCTAATTTAGAATTAAAACTCATCATCATTGTGGTCATCTAAAAGTTTGATGAGTAGTATTAAATTACTGTGTAAATTACAGCTAAAAAAGGGAGCTGGACAGTATCAGTACTTTGGGTAAATAATACGGTGGAGTCGTATGCCAATTGAAATTAAGGACAGAGAAATGATGATACTGCATATCCCACATTTTGAAATTAAAAAAAATAAAAAAGGATGAAGCAGGGAGTATCTTTTAAAATAAAAGCAAAACGTACCATTGGTTGGGTGTCGAGCAAATGAGATAGAAAACCTTTTAACAGCAGAACCGCGTGTGGCGTCTGAGAAAGAGAAAAACAGGTACCTGAAATTCGTAACAGCTACCAAAAGAAGGACACTTAAAAAGAGGGAAAAACAAATATATAAGGAGGTTAGAATTAGGTGACATGCAGAAGGGACAATGAGAGAGGGTAATAAGCCAAATACTGGTTAGAAGAAGTAAAATGGCTTGATGATAGAGGCAGTGTTTAATGAAATATACAAAAAAAAGAAAAGCAGGATGAGCTGGCAATTCTAGTAAACCCATGTTTTACTGACTAAAGTAAATTTGTAGATACATGAGAAAAAGTTTTAAATAAAGCTAATTCTGAAAGGGCTAATAAATACACTTATTAACAAAAGGGACAAGCTTCCACGAGTCTCAAAAGACATTCTGAATATTAAAACTGAAGGTATATTAACAATGGTGAGAGCATCTCCTTCAACTAGTGATCCTAACATATTCTCATCCTAGAATTATTTTTATAAAAAATTGCCAATATGATATTTTCTTCTACTTATAAACATTCTATTCACATCATTTTATTTAGATCAATATCAGTAAGTAAAATAAGGGTTAACAATGAGCAAATGTTGAAAAGATCAAAGAAACATTTATTCTTTGTAATATAGCTTATCAACTATCTAAAAGAATACACATCATGCAGTTCTAAATTTCACATTTCAGAAAACTACTAACTGAACAAGTACCGTAAGTCTAACTACAATTAACTGTTTGATGAAACATGATTCCAAGCTGTGGATAGTAAAGCACTGATAGTCATTTAGGCAAACGGTGCTAGGATTCCACTTGAATCAGTCAGTGGCCTTAGGCTTGCCTTTGAGAAATACTGTATGTTCATGGGTGTGTGCATGGGTGTAGGTATGAATCTGTGTGTGCACGTGTGCACATACCATCTATGCAGCCAGAAGAGGTCAGCTTTTTACGATGAGTACGAGCATAATCCTGTAGGTTAGGTGCGCTTGAAGAACCCCCGAGCACCGAGGTGCTAAACAGGCCCGCACAGTGAGACCCTGATGGGAGTTAGAGAAAATACATACAACAACGGGTGTTCTTCCATTCACATTGGGAATTCATGCAGCATGCAATAACTTGGCTCTTACCACACATATTTGGCAGTGCCTTGAACAGGCTCACAATTTGCTTGTAACATCAATTTTAATACAACCACTACTACCATTTATCATATGCACAAATGGGGGTATTTAACACTGGACGAAACGTTGTCTTTGAAAAAATAACATGCCCACACAATAATTAGACATATACATATTAAAAGCATTAAAAACACTACCATAGAAATTAATTTAGGATGATAAAGGACTCTGTCAATCATTTTGCATGAGCAGACAGATGAGGTCATATAAAAAAACCTCTCCTAGCACAAATTAAGTCATATTAAATCAATATTTTTGAATGTATTTCTGTAAATGAAGAATCTTTTCTGATGCCCTTGAATTAAGAATTATCAATATATGTTATGAAATAAGGCAAATCAAAGCTTACTTATTTGTGAGAAGATCAGGTAAAAATAATTTCTTTTAGGTCATCCAGGCCTAAATCACTTTAAATTTCCAATACTTAAATGACTTAAGATCTTAAAGATCCCAGTGAAATACGTTATTTGAAAATACAACACAGCCAATATAAATTGATGCTTAATTTGTAGCAAAAGTCTTTACATCCAAGCAAAACTTTTACCACTGGGTAAGGATTAAATCAGCTTCCATGAAATACATTATGATACATGAAGGAAAGAGTAATATATATACACATATACATATTTCTGGCAAGATACTGTGGGAATATTAAAAGCTATCAACATAAGCTATATGTAATTAACTAAAGAAAGATCTTCAAGTATGTTGGCATCAATGGACAGTTCATATACTGAGTATAGAGATCATAATGCATACATAGCTGAAACATAATGAAATTTACTTATGCTTTTATTAAATCTATTTAGACAACTATTTACAGAAAATAATATGCCAGTACCTCATATAGTTTATCAACAATGAGCTTAAAACCAAATATGTTTAGAAAGGTCTTTTTCAATGTTGCTTTGTTTGAATGTTAGCCAAGAGCTAATTATATTCTATAGGTCAACAAAGGGTAACAGTACCACTGTGCATTAGTTTTGCTTTGGTTCTCCTTAAGAGATGACAGAAAATTAATATACCCAAACAGGATGTGAAACACTACCACTTACAATGTTTTTTTAATCGGAAAAGTAGGAAGTTCCTTTTTGTATGCAATAGCATAT
This sequence comes from Equus przewalskii, assembly GCF_037783145.1. NCBI lineage: Eukaryota > Metazoa > Chordata > Mammalia > Perissodactyla > Equidae > Equus > Equus przewalskii. The sequence goes on from NC_091843.1 coordinate 66,201,492, forward strand.
TTTCATCTTTATCAATTGGGAAAAATGAAAATTTAAACATGCTGGGATTTTAATTTATAAAATATAAGATTAAAAGCTAGAATTGGCCATTGGACTAAGTAGTTTACATTATAGGCATTCAAAGTGTTATAAAACAAAATTAAATGTTATTTCTTGTTCATTTTATCAAAACTTTATTGTATATTTCCAGTTGTATAACTCAAAATGAACATTAAATAATAACTAAAGCATAGCATTTGGTCATGCTTTCACCACTGAAGAGTTTTACATGTGTGCAAATAGTGAGTTTAAGAAGATTTGGAATACAATTTCCTTTAGACCACATACCTACAGTAGGGTTCTGCTTCTGTTCCACAAGAGTTCTTGGTGTTCGCAGGTAATTAGCATTTTCAGATACAACCTGCACAAGGAAAGCAAAATAAATGAGGTAAAACAGTAAAATAACTTCAAAAGTCATTCTTCATTTGCAGCCTGTTCCAGACAGACAAAGGTTAATAAGCTGTATGATAATTATTAGTAGAAATACATAAAACATGAAAGATCATGCAAGATCCCCTTCTGAAGGGAGTCCATTTCATATGAGGTCCTTGCAATGAAGTGGTGCGAAGCAGGCATTCAGAATGAAATATCATGTATGAAACAAGACAGATGAAACAATAGACTGATATAATTTCACTCCCTCTTAAAAGAAGCCAAATGCCCACTCTTATTAAACAGCTCCTGTATTTGAAGGGGGGAAAAAACAATCACAAACAAAAGAAAAGACAGACAGAGACTGTTGAGGTCACCATACAATTACTGATCCATGCATGGGCTTTATCAGAGTAACCTTTAAATATTCACAGCCTTAATGGATACCATAATCCCTTTTCCTATAATCAAATGCATTATATTTCCAAAAGGAAATTGCTGGAATTCTGGGAAAAGTCATGTGTAACAGCAGACCTTCCACTGTAAAAAACCAACCAACCAAACAAACAAAAAACATAGTATTTTAAGTTTCCAAATGTCATCACAGAAAGTCCTTCTGAAGCCATTTCATTCTGACCATATTTTTGTGGGCACACATACATTGCCCCCCCTTATCTTAGAGAGAGCATTAAAATATCATACAACTCAGAAACTATCATACTGTATGCATCCCTTAAATCAGACAGTTCCAGATAATGGAAAAGTGAGGGACAGAACGATCAGTATTCGATGTATCCTGCTAATTAACACAGAGCCACATCAATTTTGATATTTTAAAACACGTTCACATTCTCAGCAAATTCCAAATGGAATCTAATTTTTCAATTATGAGGGAAAAAATGATTAAATTTTCTTACCATCAAATTATGTAATTTTGTTTCTCAATGTTTTAAAGGACAACTAAGCCAAAGAAAGATTTCTGTCCTTTTTAAAAAATTTTATTAACAAGCTAAAGTTCCAGGAGTGTACAATTTATTAATTTTTAAATCCTGGATATTTAAGACCCTCCCAGTAAAAATGCTAAACACATGCAATGTAAGCGGTTTCCTTCCCTCAAATATTGTCAGATATCACAAGCATTTTTAAATGAACTCTAAATTTAAAAACAGAAGGATTTACTCTGATGTAAAATATAAGGGATTAGATGTCCTCAAAGACAGCTGTTTGTTGCTCTGAATGCGGGGAGGAAAAATGTTTAATGAAGTAAAGTTTAAAAACCTGTTGCCATGAGCCAAAAATACTGGATGTGAAAGCCAATGATTTGGGGGAGACAGGGGAAGAAGTGATTTGTTCCCCTGATCTGCGTCTTCGACGCCCAGTACCCACACCACTGGTATAATGCAGCCAGGTACCAGTACCCTCTGGGCTAGACACACTCAGGGGGCTCTCTTCCTGGAAGTGAGAAAAGGGGGCAAAAAAAAAAAAAAAAAAAAAAAAAAAAGCAGAGCATGCAAAGTTAGATACAACAGAGCCAAATGATCAGAAAGAAAAAAAAATACAGTTTGTTTGCATTTGCTTATCAATTTTTTAAAAAAACTATTAAACAGTAATTTGGGAGCTAACTATTTCAATATTTGAGAAATTGATAGGAATGACATAAATCTAATTATATGTGCTAATAATTATGAGAATTACCTTATTATCTTAAATATACAAAATATTTATACTGCTTAATAGTTGTCCCTTCTCTCTTAAAACCGGAAAGATTTTAACAATTTTCTATCTTAGCAATTTTTTAAATATGGAAAATATTTTGTTTAATTTTAGATATTCAAAAGGCTTTGTGCGATATTGAGTAAACTTTTCAATCCAAAGCACTAAAGAATCGTGCAAACAGTTGAAGAGATTTCAATGTATATAACAGAAAAGAAAATCTGTCTGCCAGACATAAAAAAAAAATTAGAGATCATAAGATGGATTCAAATTGCACTTGTTTACACTTCCAAGCTATCTACTTGTTTATCCCCTCCAAAGATTATTTATAGAGTTCAATAGGCAAAACATGCAGCAAACATTCTCATTTTCCATGTTTGCATGTTCAGGTTTCAGACAGTGAGGACAGAGTAAAATCTACTTGCACAAAATGAAGAGAATAGTCTTTTTCTCTGTGTGTCTTTTGGAAGTACAAACTTCTGATATCCATGGAGATGGTGGACGCTGGAAAAAGTCTTCAAGGTTTTACTTGAATAATTTACCTTATGGAAGTAAAAGTTTAGCATGGCATAGAAATAATCTCTTGAACGCAACTATTTAAGTATTTATGAGAAAAAAGTTTATAAATGTGTTCTGCGTTTTAAGAGTTAAGAAAGGGCAGTGATTTTGTTGAAGATTTTACAAATACAGATGAGTTGCAAAATGAAGACTCAATACATTTGGCTCTATCAGTGTTATAGGCTTTTTGGAGAACAGAAGAAGGTTTAATGGTGAAATTCTGAACAATTTGATTAATTAATCACAGATTGCTTTGTTCAACGACATCAAAATCACTGCCCTCACACAAATGGTAGTTTAGGTTATATTAATATGTCATTTCCTGATTTTCTGAAATTAAAGATACCTGAACATAACCCCATGTTTTTCATTTTTAAATTAAGCTATAACAGAAGAAATAATCCCCAATTCTACAGTTGTTAATCATCCTCTTTTATAATTTAAAATATCTATCATGTTCACAGGAACACTAATTAGTATACAATTTCCATTATAAAATTACAACAATCTATTTTATTTATGGATGTTTCCATATATATAATTATCAAATTGGGGCACATATATATTTGGAATTTGAGAATCATTAGGCACTTATGTTTGTACAATTTGGGGCTATAGAAATGAGCATAATTCTTTGTTGTTTATACTCTTACTCACCAACTGCTGGATAATGTTATAACTAACTCTTAAGACTTGGCATATTTAATTATCAACAAAAAATATTTTTCTAGCATAAAAATTGATGGTTCTTTCTATCTTAAAGTTAAATTCTTTCTTTATACTTTTAACTTGAGCATTTAGAAAACATTTATAAGCACTGAACTCAATCAGTGCTGGGAGAATCATACTATAGAGAATATAAATAACCCAAAATAAAGGTATTTAAAGTATAAAAATGTACACAGATGTTAAAGATTTACTTAACAAGCTTCATTCCAACTATTCAACTTTCCTTTTAAACATTATTTTAGTAGTTATTTAAATGTTATTCTATTAGTGAACATAAGAATTAGCATGTAATTTAACTGTAGATCACAATACAAAGGTAAATTTTTCAACTATATCATCACATTTTCGAATTCCTATACTGACTTCTGCCATCAGGCTAACAACTTAGAATTTCATAGTGTGAGCTACAGTGCGACTGGAACCAGCTGTTGCTGAAGCACCTCCGGCGATTCTTCTCTACTTTAACCAAAAACTATTCCTGATCCATTAAATCAGACTTTCAAAAAAGTTCTTTATTAGAATAACCTAAAGTGACAAGACAAAAAAATTGGATCAATTCTTAGAAAGGCCTTATTTTACAATTTCTATTCCATTTTGTTATGAAAACTATACATAAAGCTCCAAATTCTAAAAACTAATCTCTATATTTTCTAACTACCTCTATATTTTTTAAAATTTGAAAAACAAAGTTGACAATTAAAAATCTGGTACGTTCCCAAACTCCTTAATTAAAGCTGTATTTTCTTTTCTGTTTTATTAAAATATAGTTAGTTTACTTTATGAAAAACATGCGCTCACATATACACGTACTTCATTTGTAGCCATCTTCCTAGATCTTGGAAGTGGAGACTTCCTGTGTATATGAATTGGCTCTGATACCATAGGTTTGAACAATATCACAGCTCGATCAACCTCATCTTTTTTAGAAGTATGTGGTTCGTCATCATTATCAATTTTAAAAGATCTCCTGCCTTCATTCTGTGGGCAAAGAACACAACATATAAAATTCAGGTAAAATAACAATCTCTTCTGATGGACAAATTCAACCATCAATTGGTATAGTCACTTGAACTACATATCCAAGTTTGTTTATTCAAATGAATATTAAGTGAATTCTTACAATAGCCCAGTATTATTCTGAATATTTTGGGACAGATGATAGAGTTCTCAACTTCAAGAAATACATATACTCTATGGAGAAATTAAACAATAAAATGACAATAAAAAGCCATTAAAAAAAAGTGCTTAATTAAATTTCATCAAATGCCCAAATAAATAAGCAATAATAATAAATGCCAGCAAGAAACGTAGAGCTCAGTTTTGTTACACAGGAATGAACCCGAGCACAAAGTAAAACGGCATCTGAATTTATAAATTTTAGAGTGTTTAAATTCTATTCCAAATATTTCTAACAAACGTGATGACTGCATACATAAATAACAATCATTTGACGACTCACTAAACATTTAATGAGTGTGTACCACATGCCAGGACACACATGAATAAGACACAATCCTAGACTGCAAGGATCTCACACTATGGTAGAGGAGATAGAAAACTTAAAAAAACTTATACCCTTCTATAATAGAATGGATAAACTGGGGCATAGTCATACAATAAAACACATATTTTAAAGCAGTAAGAATGGACGAACGAAAACTAAATAAAATTACATCAATGAATCTCCCACACATAACATTAGCCAAAAAGAAGCCAAGCAGAAGTACATAAAAACCCTCATCAAACTAAGAGGTATAGAAAATAAAGAGGAATTTCTTTAACCGGATAAGGGATATCTAAAAACTTGAAACAATCATCACAGTTAATAATAAATCATTGAAGGACAAGTGTGCCCACTATCACTAAATCTACTCAACATTTTACTGGACAGCTGTCGTTATTCAGGGATACGATCATAAACATAGAAAATCTAAATGACTATGGATAAATTATCAGAATGAATACAGCATGTAGTAAGATTACCAGTTATAAAATCTTTATACAAAAATGAGTTAAGATTCAATATGACAAAAACTAACAGAAAATGAAATTTAAATAAACCATTTACAACAGCATAAAAATACAAAGAATTTAGGAATTAATCTGACAAAGAAGTACAAGACATAAAAAAAATCTGAAATTTTATCAAAAAGATATAAAGAATAGCTAAATAAATTCAGAGATATATCAAGTCCTTGGACTAGAAGATTCAATACTGGAAAAGTGTTATTCTCTCAAAATTGATCTGCAGAGTTTATGTAAGCTCAATCAAAATCACAGAAAGTTTTCTTCGGAACATTACCTTTTGCTTTAGTTTGGGAATGAACAAGGATGCTTAGTGTCAATGCTTCTATTCAACACCATACTATCCAAATGGCCAAGATATATGAAAAGGTGCTAATCCTTACTCGTCATGAAGAAAATGTAAATTTAAACCACAATGATATCACTACATACCCCCGAAAATAGCTACATTAAAAACAATGATCACACCAAGTGCTGACAAGGACATGGCAGTATCTTTAGAAAAACTATTTGGAAAACTATCTGACTACATCTTTTAAACTTGAACATACACATACCCTATGACCTAGCAATTTTACTCCTAGATATTATTTCCAAAAGAAATGTGTACATATGTTCACCAAAAGACCTGTATAAGAATGCTCATAAAAGCATTCATCTTCATAGCTTGAATTGGAAACAAATCAAGTGATCATCAAAGTGGAATAGATCAACACATTGCACCACATTTATTTAATGAAATCCTACATGGCAACAAAAATGAAGAACAAACTGGATGAATACCACAAACATAATGAAAAAAAAGAAGTCAAAACTACCCCCACCAAAAAAAAAAGCAAGCATTTTGTGATTCCATTTATATAAAGTTCAAAAATAGGCAAAATTAATCTATCATGCTAGAAATCATGATAGTAGGTAACTTTGTGGAGAAGACAGGGAGGTTGTGAGAGGGAGGGGCACACGCAGGTCTTCTGGAATGATGATATTGCTCTGTCTATGACCTGGCTGGTTGTTTTACAATTGTGTTCACTTTGTGACATATCATTAAGCTATATATTTATGATTTAGGTACTTTTATCAATATGTATTATAACTTGGTAAAAAAGTTTTAAGTTGTGTACATATTTAATTTTGTAAGGTTATTATAATGACTAAAATGCAATAATGCATGCCAAGTGCTTAGTAGAGTGTTCAGCATGGACTAGTCCTCAAGGAAAACTACAACCAAAACCAAAACCAAAACTATAGTTATTCATTCTAAATAATGCTCTTAAAAATCCAAAGACTGTACATAGACAGTAAAATTCTAATATGCCTAAAATGTTGTCTACTCAAACCATATGTAAGATAAATTTAAACTATCTTGCTAATTAGTAGTTGAGATAAGAATTACAGTACATAATAGAAAATTCTTACAGAAACCTCATGAAAATCTAGAACTGTAGTAACCAAGTACTGAGAGTTTCACCTTAATTACCTCTCTTGAAGCTGGTCTATATCCATAGCCAGATGGTAAATTTTTGTCTTCTTCACATCCTTTGGCTCCTGGACTAAAGTGTAATTCAACATGAAATCGTTCCTCTGAGGAAAGATCCTAAAAAATATTATAGAACATTTTTAAATCTAGAAACTTCAAGCTATTTATTTACCTCTGGTAACACATGCAAATTGAGAACTCCTTTACCTTGTTAGGATCCTCATAAAGCATGATGACAATCTGAGTCATGTAGTTGAGCTCATTGACAACATTCAAATAATCCATAGCTCGTTTCCACTGTTCATCCTTTGATTCCTGAACAAAAAGTGTAAGGTAAGCATTTCCTCATATTGCATTAAAGTCATTTTATTTTCATTATGGTATTTGTTTAATCCTGAGTGATACCACACAAATTAGATGAATACTTATATGCACAATCTGTCAAAATATCTCCACTATATTTGTGTCAATAAATTACTTAAGCTTAAGTAAATTATTTAAGAAATCTCTTACCAGTAGTATTAGAAACTGTAGTGGTAACTTTTTTTAAATAGCTTATAGAAAGCAAAAATAAAGTATCTCTTGGAATATGATACCCACTATTGAATTCTGAGGATGAGGGGCAGTTGTCAACCTTAAGTCCCAAAGTACCTATAGTATCATGCTTCATAAACAGAAGACTATCCTGTAGGAGTAGTGCTATTTTTCCCACCATCATATAGTCCATAAATGGAACACACGCCTATCTGTAAATATCCCTCATTACACTGCAGTGATATTTTCAAACACTCAGCAGGAAGAGGCATATGTAGATTCTATTAATCTTACCATCTCCTTCACCACTCCTCCAACTTCATTTAAAGAATCATTGGTCTTTAAACATGTAATTATAGTGCATCAGAACTGAAAGGGATCTTAGAGAACACGTACTACAATTCTAGGTAGAAAATTCTAACTGAAAAGGTGAAACTACTCAAGTACATGTAAAGTCTATAGTCAATAGTCAACAGGGTCTACTTAGACCTTATGTACATCACAGATAACCTTCCTTCATTTCGTATATGTCATAAGCATTACAAATATATAAGAGCATCCAAAATTTTTGTTATACAATAAGAATACACAATATTTTGGACTTGAGTATACAAAGTACCTTGTTTTAAAAAATAAAATTTGGTATGTAAAAGCCCAAACTTACAAGACCACATGCTGACTACTTACTTAAAAAAACAAAATTCAGCATATATTTCCTTTTTAAATTTAGACATGTACATCCCTGAGGAAGCATTCTCCTTTTGAAGCTTTTGGAACAGTAAAGTTAAATCAATATCATGTAATTTGTATAATTACATATATTCTTAGCCTCATTTCAACAAATGGCTATTCATACCTCTAAACACTCCAATGCCAAGCCAGCTATTCCTACTCAAAGCAACACCCTAGAGTAAAAATTGCATCTGTGTGTTTGGTGTGTCTGCCTGTGTCTGTGTTTAGAGAAAGGATGCATGCAAAGATGTATAGTTACGCATCACTTAACAGGGATACGTTCTGAGAAATGTGTCATTAGGTGATTTTGTCCCTGTGTGAACATCACAGAGTGTACTTACACAAACCTATATGGTATGGGCTATTACACAGCTAGGTTATATGGTGGTGCAGTGCGTGAATCTATAGGTTTTTTTCAAAATTGATAAGATAAAACATAAATTAGCATAGCATTGCATTTCACTAGACGTAAATTACTAAATGATGGGTTTAAATTAAATGCTAAAAATTTTCAATAGGTGAAAAGATCTATTAGACTTTGTGATACTACATTATTAATTAGAATGTCATCTAATATCTAATTCAGTGTTGTAGCTAGAGATTTTGCTAGGTCTGCTCTAATGAACAGATAAAATTAAATAATATATTGCAGTATTTTCTGGAACATAATCAATTTACAAGAATCCATAAAAATCTTTTTTTTTATTAAGGCTCACTAAATATATTCCCTGAAATCTTGCTTATAATCTTATTTCCTTAATACCTTTTGAAGAAAACCTATTATGAATATAATACATTTATATTTATTTACCTAGTCCACACAGAAAAACTAAAAATTCCAACTTGGAAGAGACTGAACAAGACTTTAAGTATGTTAGTTACAGGGTCTTAATAAGGATAATAAGAGCTGGGATAATGAATTGTAGTTCAAATAAATTAATTTTCTTAAAATTACAAAAGAAGATATCATTTTGGAATAGACTTTAATTTTCACTTTAGTAAAAACACATATTTTCTTTTGTCCTGGAAGCACAGATTTGTTTTTTTGGAAGCACAGATTTTTAAAAGAATGGAGTTACTCAGCTTTTATTTTAGAAATGCAGTCGAATGCAATATATACTCAACAAGTTCTGGTTCTACTGCCACCACTCCAGTCCTAACCATATCATCTTTCTTCATATCATTGCTCAGTTTCCTAACTGGTTTCTCCTCATATCACTCCTGCCTAGCTATTGTCCACACAGCAACTAAAGCCACTCGCTTCCCTGCTTAAAACCTTTCAATGACCTCCTAATCCTCTGAGGAGCCCCAAGGCACTGGCCCTCCAAACTTATCTGTTGCCACTTTATCCATCACTCACATTATGCTCCAACCAGAGGCCTCCTATTGGTTCGTATATCCTCCATGTTCTTTCCACCTTCTAAATAAGTGCAAGAAGGTCAAAGGGGACCATTTAAGAGATACAGCTCTCCTCCCTAAAAACAATTCCATCATTACTACTGGATATATAAACTTTTGCCTTGCTAAATAATTGTCATTTTTTTTCACTCACTAGTTCTTTTATTAAAGCTCCACTAATCCACATATGTATGCAAGGGATGTCACTTTGCTATTCCTTAATGGGACAGAGAAGAAATCAAAGCAAGAGGAAAGAACATATAAATTGGAAAATTTGATGGAAATAGACCACTGAAATAGTTTTATGGTAACTTTAATAATAGCTATTCATCAAGGCCCAATAAGAAGACTGTTTAGAATAAAAACACATAGACCAAATCCGTTATACATTTTACTGCCCTTTATTTAAAAAGTATATAACAAAGCTGAACTAATTTTCTTTTTCTTTTCTTTTTTTTTTTTAAAAGACTGGCACCGGGGCTAACAACTGTTGCCAATCTTTTTTTTTTTTTCTGCTTTATCTCCCCAAACCCCTCCTATACATAGTTTGTATATCTTAGTTGCAGCCCCTTCTAGTTGTGGGATGTGGGACGCTGCCTCAACGTGGCCTGACGAGCAGTGCCATGTCCGTGCCCAGGATCCGAACCCTGGGCCGCTGCAGCGGAGCGTGCGAACTTAACCACTCGGCCACGGAGCCGGCCCCTAATTTTCCTATAAAGATCACTTTTTTTTTTTTTTTGATGAAGATTAGCCCTGAGCTAACTACTGCCAATCTCCTCTTTTTTGCTGAGGAAGACTGGCCCTGAGGTAACATCCATGCCCATCTTCCTCTACTTTATATGTAGGACGCCTATCACAGAATGGCTTTTGCCAAGTGGTGCCATGTCTGCACCCGGGATCTGAACCGGCAAACCCTGGGCCGCCGAGAAGCTGAACGTGTGAACTTAACTGCTGCACCACTGGGCTGGCCCCTAAAGATCATTTTTTATAGATGTACAAGAACCCCAGCCGAGGTCCCAGCTTACAGCCCGTATTAAATACCAGACATGAGAGGAAAGCATTTATGATTCAAGCCCCAGTCACTACTGGACTGCAACCTCATGAGAGACTCAAAACAAAACTCCCTAAGTGATCAGTTAAGCCTTTAAACTGAGAAATAAAAATACAATGACTATGTTTTGCTTTACACCAATAAGCTTTAGTATGAGATTCATTACATAACACTAGATAAGAGGCACAATGTCAACCAAACACCAAGTCCTGTCAATTTTAACCCCCAAATAACTCAAATTCATCAGATTCTCTTTATCTCACTGCCATCAGCCTATAACATCACCTAAAATGTTTTATATTATCACTTGCTTAAATGAATCTTCTCCAAAGGGAAGAGAACATGTCTTTATCCCCAACATCTACCATAGAGCTTGGTATATATAGTAGACCCTTGATAAATGATGAATTATTAAAGTTGCCCAATAAAAACTGGTGTTTGTGATTTGGTTACAAATTCAAGGAAACATATTTGTTAAGTAGGCTGGAATAATTTATTCTACTTACATTGCATAAGGCACCATAGCGAAGAATAGATAGTAAAGAATGTACATGACTTTCACTGGTGAAATATAATCTGGTACGGACATGACGTTCAGGAGACAGAACACCTCTGGAATACCTAAAGTTAGAAGCAGACAGTGTTAAAATATAACCATACAGTCAAAACTTAAGTTTGAAATTATTTTGTAAAATGGAATTTAATCTTACTAGAAATTAAAAAAACATAAGTAAACCTATCACTCTTCCAACCACAATTGAGGAGTTATCTTAGTAGATATTCCTCTAACATGAAGATAACTGGAACTAACTGGGACCTCTGAGATTAGTCAAAGAAGAGCTAACATTAGTCAAGTTCACTGTAAATAGGTCATTCTAACCACTCTATTAGCAATGACAGAAGCTCACAGACATTTATGCTGCTGAATGGAGTACACACTGATGCCCATGTGAATGATGACACATATCCCCTTTCCTTGTTCACCTCAGTTTTTCCCCCAATTTGGAGCAAAAAAGGAACCTTGGATGAAAGTTAACTCTTAGGAATACCTAGGTAATCCTTATTTCCACAGTGTGCCAAATGACACACTCCTGCTTTCTTCATAGAAATGTTAAAAACTAATTTAGATTTGAAGTATGTAAAAATAGATGCCTATAGTTTAAATACCAGTACAGTCTCTTACACAGGATGGAGTTTATTTACAGTGTCATCATCTTGAGTCCTCTGAAGGTCTGAGCGAATTTTTCTAACTAGAGGAGTACAGTAGCCTTTGGCAATCTCCAGTTTTTCAGCTTTAGTTATACCATATTCCTGAGCAGAAAATACATGATATTAGAAAAAGAGTATAATCACAAAGAGCTCTAACAAATGTACTGCTAAGTTAAAGAATTCTAGTGAGAGACAAATACTTTTATTAAGCCTTTTTTGAACATTACACAACATCTAGTTTACATTTCTGCAACTGCAAGTATACTACTCCCAAAACTATTAAGTATAATTGGAAAGATTTTTTGGTGGAACTTTGAGTTTCTTGGAAAAAGCAAGTAATTTCTGAAGAGGGGAGGAGGAATGGATGAAGCAATCTTTATGGACAGTAGTTCAACTCAATTGGAAGGTTTACATGTAACAATCCTAAAAGAAAGATGGATTAAGGACACAAACACTGATGCACAAAACAGTCAATAAACATACGGTAAGAAATATAAATTGAAAGCATGAGATTTTCTCTATCCAAATGTCAAAGAATAATAAGGCTAACACATTACTTAAAAGCCTTTAGCCAGTACTTTTAAAGCTTTAACTAGTGGTGAGCAAAAAACAGCATGAAATTATCAAATTTAATGGTCTATAATCATTACCAGTTAATTAAATTTATAAGGAATTACAGTCTGAAGTGTCAAGAAAACATAGTATTATAATAATAATAAAAATTACAGTTCAGAGGGGTAGATTAGAAAATGACCTGATATTTAAAGAGAAAAATCTGTGATGTATGTAGAAGGGAAGGGAGGGGGAACGAGGAAGAGAGCAGAAGGTAGGGTCGAAGGATAGAGAGGGAAAGAAGGGAGAGTCAAGAGAAAGAGGGAAGAAATAGGCCTACCCTTTCTCTCCAAGTTCATTCTGGGATATCTGAATTTAAAGGCTACTTCCTGCTATCAGTTACTTCCCAGATGGCAAAGTCAGTACAGATAAGAGATCTCAAAACTGCCTATTAAAGAAAAGCTGACAGATTACAGAACGAAGACCTATGAAAATGGAACTTCTTGGGGTCAATTACCTTAAACTAATGTTTGGATGGTTCAATAATCTCACCAGCAGAAATGAATGTGAATTGGGAGTGCAAAAGGGATATATATGTAACTGTCTATGTGTAAATAAAAGGAAAATGTTGAAATTAAAAATCATCAGGGGATTATAAATCATTATGACCTCAATAAAATTATTTTTAAAAAAATCATCTGGGGAAATTTGTTGTTGTTATTAGCAAGGTGTGAGGAAACAGGTACTCTCATACACTGTTCGTCTGGAAGAAAATTGGTAAAAGATTTCTGTAGCTACAGCAATAGTCTTGAGTGCATGTAAAGACATGTATAAAGAGAGTGAAAAAAATTAAAAGAATCCAGATTTCTAAATAGGAGAAATTAGTTAAATAAATTATTATTACATCACACCATTCGGCCATTAGGAATAATGATACTTATTAGCTTTACTGATATGGAAAGAAGTTCTTGATGCTAAGTGAAGGAAAAAAAAAATCAAGCTGTAAAACAGTATGCTTTTCCTGGTTCCATTTTTGCAAAGAATACATTTGTTATATATATGAAATTATGAGAAAAATTATATCTGCATGAATTTAAGGGAAAAGGCCTTTAAGAATTTTCCAAAACACTGAAATATTTTTCTCTAGTTGGTAACGTCAGTGATTTTTTTTTTTGCTATATACATTTTCTCATTTTACAACAAAGATATATTACTTTTGTGATAAACAAATCTTTCTCTTCAACACAGTGACATATTTTGTTCATCTGCCACCACCAACTAGGACAAACAATTAATTGTTAGATATCCAAGTTCTGATACGTAATTACAATATTTCTGCCATAAACAGAACTGATTAACATACCAGATGAAGCTATTTGAAAGCTTATTATGTGGTGATATTTAACAAGCGTCTCATTGGACTTTATATGGCAAATGCTATTATAAAGAATTCTCTGCATTTCACAGCCTACAAATTACAAAGAAAATTGTCTTCAAACTTCAATAAATGTGTGCCATCTCAATTAAGAGAATCTTAATACCAAATTTAGTCTTAGTTCTTATCTACCACAATACCATTGTCCACCATACTATTGTGACTATTATACAGTATCATTTTTAAACCAAGGCCTCTATTTTTTGAGAAATGAGACTACTTAAAAAGTGAAGAGTTGACTCTATCGCAGCGAAAATACCTCTCATAATTAAAATCAGTTTGTTAAAATAACTAAAAAGTAATAAATCATGTTTGTCATAGTTAAGCTTAGATCTGATTAGAATTACATAATTCGCATAGTATATATATGAGAATTAATCAATTAAGAGTGGAAAAGGAGTTTTTAGAGGCACAGCAATACTGTGAAGTACACCAGAACACATATACATTTTTTCTGCATGGATAGTGGTACTCTTTTAATCTAAATTAGTATATTTCAAACAAGTCAAAACTTTACAATATTTGACTGAGTCATCAAGTCTCTAAGCTTGCAATAGTCTTTATTTAGAACTAAGTGCAAAATTTTCATTTTTTCCATTACAAACTATAGTTTCATTACCATTACTGTAAATATGTTTATAATTTTTAGTTACTTGTTCAGTGATTGAAAATGCCTACATTTTGTCCATGGTTTTGGATTTATGAAGGGTAAAGTAACAAAGCAAAATAACACTTACTGAACTGAATTAAACACCCCATTAAAAAAAGAACAAACCCCAAGTTTTTGCCAGAATAAGGAATATCAAACCAAAAAGTTATAGAGGTAAATCCCAAGTTGTCCTCTCAATTTATAACCTCAGAACTTAGGAAAGCACATAAAAAGATCTCTGCTTTTAAAGTTATAAATTTACCAAAATTTAACTATGAATTTACCAAAAATAAGACTGATTCTTGGAAGCTTGGCATAATGTTGTCTGAAGAGTCCCGAGATTTCAAAGATAAATAATTTATCCAAGAAAAATAATTTTGGAGATGTCTTCAAATAAGTTCTCAGACTTATTTGTGAAAATCTAACCTAATTGCATCAAAAGACAATTACTATAACAGAGACTGAGAAGAGTTGAGCATGACGAATTACTTTAAAAGACACAAATAATGTCTCAAATCTTCCCTAACCATTCTTACCTTTGGTGTGTCTTCTAATTATAATACTTTAAAAATTCATTATAAATATTTAGCTTACAAAGAAATGGTAAGAAATTTCCTTAGCTACATAAGCAATACACCTGAAATATACACAAAGTAAGTAGAAAACCCCATTGACAACTGAGTATTCTTTTGAGCCCAACTTTTAGAAACCAACTTTCCAATCTCATTTCTAGAACAGTTAGCATACGTAACTAAGAAGGAAGAGGTAAGAGATTAAATAAGCCATGCAACAACAGACGTGATTATACTAACAAATCATTTGTGTATTTATTTAGCCACTGAGTAGGTCATACATTTAGATAGACTGACAGCCTACCTTGAAAAATGCACATAGCCATCATAAAAATTTAAGAGGGTCTTATGTTTACAACTTACCTGCTAAAAAGTATACTTTTAAATAATCTTCACTGTAAGAATAGTACAACAGGATGCACTGAGCCTGGACTAACGTCAAAGCAATCCAAAACAATGAAAAAGATCAGGGTCTTATTTATGCTTCCAATGCAAACTAATTATATGTTTACCGGAATTAACAGTAACCATTCTCAGAATCGTTAATAAGAAAAATCTGAATGAATCTTCTATCTTGAATTTCATAACAAAGATGGATGCTGATTCAGTAACTTTACTGAATGAGTTATAATCAAATAAGTGTCAACTCAATGATCATCTATCTACACCATGTAGCTAAAATTGAGTTCTGCACAATTTAGTGTGTTCACTTTGATGGTCATCTTAAAATATCTTATCTGTTATAAAAAGAAAACCTTTTATTGTGTGAAACAAAATTTCTTTTTTGCAGAATAAAACTTCTCCTCCATTTAGAAAGCAAAAGAAGTTGTCAGAGAATAAGTCCTTGTTTTCTAAGTAAGTGTACAGTGAGGCCCAAAGACATAGTCTTGAAGTCTGAGATATTTTTATCCTGTCTTTTAAAAACAATTCCTGTTTGCAAATCACTGGTTCATATAATATACCTAAAATTGTCTATATTATATATCTGACCAAACAAATAAGTAGTTGCTCTTTTATGCTGTAAGAATAAGCTTATCTTTAACATGTATACAAATAACTATAAGAAAGTTGTGTACTGTTCAAATTCCCAGTTTTCCACAGTCTGTAGTTTTTCCTGGACTTTCTGTGAATATTAGAAAAGGGACATTGATATTATTTTAACCATTTTTACATATGAATATTTTTAAGTGAGGTTACTTTTGTTCATAATCTTTATACTTTTCAAGTATTTCATTCTTTCCTGCTTTTCAACTTTGGTTCACAGTTGGAATGTCTGATATACTCCAAGATCCCCTTTACAATATCCAAATAATCTTTTAGTAATTGAGTTGAAAAATGGCCCCAAAAGGGCATCTGGAACTATTTTCTTCTAACATATCCGTTATCTCAACTTGTCTTGTCACTTGCCTCTTTATTATCAATCTGATTCTCTGCCTAATTGCATTTCAGTTATTTGAATTCTGGTTTCACCCTTTATTTTTATTCTTCTATAATGAAAATACCCAGGACGCACCCCCCCTCCTCAAATAACCACTTACATCTTGACCTCTAAATATTATTTTCAAAATATGTTCACATAAAGGGAAAAAACTTGCAAAATTTACACAGGGCCACAACGACCTTTTCCTCCCTCTCTGCACACATTTCCATAGCATAGAGCCGGTAGGTGCACAACAGGTGCCCAATAAATACTTAATTGATTTATTCCATCCTGTTTTCAGTTGTTTTGATTGTTACTATATTGTTCTTTAGGAGTATCAATTCTTAAATTTTAAAAAGCCACTACAATCAAATGATTAAGAAATCAAATAATGATTTAATATAACAAAAAGTTTAAAATGTAAATTCAGAATTACTTACTTTCCTTTTTAAAGTTATGGGTTTTTTAGGGACATGAAAACCAACTATCTTTTATCCACCGACAGACATTTTAAAAGTACCCATACAGCACTTTAAGAAAATTGATTCCTAGAAATCACTTACCTGAGGGATAACAATATCTGCTAAAGCTTTCGAAAGTCTATATAATTCCATTGTGTTTTCTAATTTCAAGGAACCATTATGCTGGACATCATATTTTATACAGTCATATATGTCAGGGATTTTACTAATGTCATATCTTCCATTCTTTGTTTTAAAGTCTTTCTCCAACTTGGACCATCTACGTAGCATAAGCTCTAACGTCTCACTATGGTAAAGCTGAATATCTAAAACAACATAATATTTTTAGTATATTAAACTCAAAAATAAGATTAAGAATATATATTAAAAAGTTGATAACTGGAAACTTTTTTAAACATCAAAGGTAAAATTGTTAAGAAACTAGGAAATGTTATCACAGGCATATACTATTAGCAACCATATATTTTGTAGGCTTGAATAAACGCATAAACACATGGGTTAGGAACTGGGTTTATAAAAGATTTTTCCATATGTTACATACTTCAATAGTAAGAAAAAGAACTACAACAATTATAACAAAACTCTTTTAAGCTAATACATTTTCAATTCTGAATTTTAAATACCATCATTTTAATTTGATTCACATAACTAACAGAATAGACAGACTGTCTTTAGCAGAAAGGAACCTTAGAAATTAAACAGTTCAAAGGATCAATTTTTACCAGTAAGAAATCCAAGATGCCAAAGTTGCCCAAGTTATTAACCAAGCTAGTCTCAGAGCCAGAGCCCAGATCACCTTCCTTTTGCTTGCTCCGTCTTATTATGCTGCCTATTTGCTGCTTAACTGTATGGCAATGCTACATAATTAATCAAATGAGTGTTTTAGTATATCTTTCATGCTACCACAGACAAAAGCAACTCTAACTTAGCTTTTATTCTTTTGCAAGATATATATTAATTCATATTACTCCTAGATATAGTATGAGAGTCTTGATTTCTTAAGATTGGTGCATCTTATTTTAGGATATTTATAGTAATTAGACAGTAAAATTTGTTTTATGCTCTAAGAAAAACATAGTATTTACCTGATGATTTGGGATCTTCCATTCGATGTCTGATTTGAGAAGTTAAACTTTGTATCAATGAATAAACTTTGTCACAGGTCTTCACAGGATTTTTAATTAAATGCATTGATTTGATAAGAGAAATGCTTCCAGATGGAGTAAGCTACAAATGAGTAAAGTACAAATATTATGTCTGGTTATGCCCAATTGTCCAAGAGAACAACATACAAAATTTTCCAGTAGCTAGAGAATAATTCCATACCACAAACTAAGATAACCTCCCAAATAAGTAACAAGATCAAGGAGGAAGTAAAAACCTCAGAATTTCATGTTAAAAACATACTAACCCTTAGCAACATTAGATTATCCACAGGAAAGGTTTAGCAGAAGTACTCTAATTTATGATGAGATTTTATTCTAACTTACAATGACAATTTGCTGACTCACTTCATATGTGCAAATATGGTTCTAACCATTTGACACATATTTACATGTAATAACCCCAAGACTCTATTATTATCATCATCTTTTTCCACATAGAGTACTTAGAGGTTAAGCAACTTGTCCAAGATCAAACCACTAGCACATGAAGAGTGGGATAAAAAAGCAAGTAGTCTGGCTATAGAGCTGGTGCTCTTAACCACCATGCTAATGCCTTTGTGATGAGATTTTCCCAAGTCAACAAAAGCCATTAATGACAACAGTTTCAAATTTAAGTTTTGACACTTAGCTTGGTAAGTTATTTAACCCCATGAAATAAGTTTCTACAAATATAAAAAATGTAAAGTGGAATTCTAATTCTTATTATGGTAAACTAGGTAGTTTGGACCAATCTAACCATTGAAGATAAGTAAAGATCCTGGGCAAAGAACTTCTATACTTCTGCTTTAAGGAATCTGAGAGATAAGATGGTAAAGAATTACATAATCAAAACTCATAGGTCAGTGATCCAGAGAGTGATCCTGAATAGACAGCAGAGGAGTGGAGTAAAGCATTAATAGCCTTGTTAGGTTAAAGAGCGAAGTCCAAGGTTCCCAAAGGTGGAACTCTGGTAAACTCTCTGCATTTAGGGTTCAAAAAAATGAGGGTGAATAAGAAGCAAACCAATCCACTGACAAACTGCAGACCAGGTTCAAAGAAACTGTTGGCCCAGAAAGATCTGTTCTCAAACTGGATTAAGGCAACCTTAGATTGCTGTGTCCATAGGTACATAGCAGGAACAAATAAAAAGCCTTAACGGAAGATGATAATATAATCTTAAGCTCATTTTATTTCCACAAACAAATAAAATATACACCCATAATTAAAGATATTCAGGCACACAACAAAACAGGACATCATCAATGCCAATAGGCAGAACAAACAACAGAAACAGAACCAAAGAGACTCTAGGTGTTAGAATTATCAAAATCTAAAAAGTGAGGAGACTTCCTATGTTCAAGAAGATAAAACATCAGAAATCATCAAAGAACTACAAACTACTAAAAAATGACAATGAATTATACAAAAAAAGGATGCAAATAGAAATTCTAGAATTGAAAAATACACTGGCTGATTTTAAAGCACAGTAGATATAGCCAAGACAGATTTAGTAAATTGGAAGACTGGTTAGGAGATGTTATCCAGAATAAAGAATAGAGACAAAAAGGATGAAAAAAACCAAAAGGATAAGAGAAGAGAAAGTTCTAACAAATATATATTAGGAGACCCAGAAGAAGATAACAGAAGCAATATTTTTTTTAAAAAAACTCTCCCAAACTGAAATCACAGATCCAAGAATCCTAATAAACTAGCAGCAAGATGAATTAAAAATCAATCTACATGTAGACATACAATAGAAAAACTGCTGAAGACCAAAGATAAAAACAAAATGTTAAAAGTGCCAGAGGGGTTATTTAAAAAGATTATCTTCAAAGGGGCAACAGTAAGATCAACAGATGACTTCTCAAGGGAAACACTGGAAACTAGAAGATAGTCAAACAACACTTTCAATGCAATGAAAGAAAATAAATGCCATCCTAGAATGCTATACTCAGTGAAAATATCCTGTAAGAGTAAAGTTGAAATAAAAAAATCTTCAGACAAACAAAACATAATTCACTACCAGTAGACTGATACTAACAGAATTACTATATTTTTCTTCAGACAGAGAAAAATGATCTTAAATGGGAACTCTAAAATTCAGAAAGAATAAAAGGTATTTAAGAGGGCAAATTAATGGGTAAAGCTAAATGAATATTGCTTGCATAAAAGAATAATAATAAGTGATATACTGTGAGGTTTAAAACATACGGAATTAAAATAAACAATATAAATAGCACATAAGTTGCAAGCTGGAAAAATGTTGCAATGATTTTAGGCCCTGCTGCTAAATGTAAGGTCCAAAGACTAGCAGCATTGGCAAGAACTGGAAGTTTATTAGAAATGCAGAATCTCAGCCCCTTCCCCCAATGTGATGAATCAAAATCTACATTTTTAACAAGATCCCAGATGCTTCTGATGCAAGCTAAAGTCTAAAAAGCACTCCAGAGTCCCTGCATTATCCAGGAGGAGAGTAAAAACATGACATAAACATTCGACTTTCAGAAGTCACTGAAGCCTACTGTTATCTCTAGGGTAACAACGAACAAATAGTAAAGTCCAAAACAATTTTCAAAGTAACAGAGAAATAAGTAAATAAATAAAAAGTAACAATTCCAATGAAGCATGAGAAAAAATTAAAGCAGGCAGTACAAATATATAGCACTTAAAAAGATAAAAGATTCATATATAAATTTATCAGTAATTTATACTATAAATGGGATAATTGCCCTAAGATTTTCATAACAAATTTTTTGAAAACTATATGCAGATTTTAAGAAATATACCTAAAAATATAGTTTCAGAAAGATTGAAAGTAAAAAGATATACTATGAAAACACCAAATAAAAGGAAAAAAACTGTTGTAGCTATATTAATCTCAAACTAAACTTTGAGGTAAAAAGCACTGATTGAAATCTATCAATTCTAAATTTGTATGCATCTATTAGTCAACCCAAACGAGTGATATATATTTAAAAAAAAAAAAAGTTGATTTTATTCTAGGAACCAAGGTAGCTTCATATCCCCCAAAATCACACGATGCAACAGATGAAAAGAAAATATGACAAAATTCAGTAACTTTTCATGATAAAAACTCTCAGCAAAATAGGAACAGAATGGAATTTCCTTATTCTGAAAAAAAGTAGCTATGACAAAATCTACAGAAAACATCACACTTAATGGACAAGTGTTAAAAGCTTTCTCTTTGAGAACATGGACAAGAAAAGAAACGTCATTTTAATTCTGTTTTGAAGGTGCTAGCTTTTGAAGTAAGGCAAGAAAAAGAAAAAATGTAAGGATTGGAAAGAAAAAAAGATCTGTGGATATGCTGTAAAGGATCAAAAAAATCTCCAAATTATTAAGTTAATAAATTAGTTCAATAATTTATAAAATAGAACACAGGTCAACTCTTATGGACTTCTGGTGGGAGCGTAAACTGGTTCAATGACTTTGGGAAGCAGTTTGACATGACCTACTATTACCAAAACATAAGCATACTGTGGGTCACAATAATTCCACTCTGAGAATATGCCCAGGAGAAATGCATGTTGATATGCACTAGGAGGCCTACAAGGACTTTCACAGCAGTATTAATCATAATAGCCTAAAATTATAACAGTAGTAGAAAGCATACATAAATTGTAGTACATTCATAAAATAGAACACGGGTCGACAATCTATGACCTGCAGGCCAAAGGAGGCCTGTGGCATGGCCCATTAGCTAAGAATAGTTATTACTTTTTTTTTTTTGAGGAAGATTAGCCCTGAGCTAACATGCACCACCAATCCTCTTCTTTTTGCTGAGCAAGATTGGCCCTGAGCTAACATTCGTGCCCATCTTCCTCCACTTTTTATATGTGGGACGCCTGCCACAGCATGGCTTGATAAGTGGTGAATAGGTCCGTGCCCAGGATCCAAATTGGTGAAGCCTGAGCCGCCAAAGTGGAGTGTGTGAACTTAACTGCTGCATCACTCGGCCAGCCCCAGTTTTTACATTTTTAAACGGTAGTCAAAAAAAAAAGGAATAATCAAGAAGAGAACATGTTACCTGCAAAGCCTAAAGTATTTACCATCTGGTCTTTTAAAGAAACAGTTTGCCAATCCCTGAAATAAAATACTACATAGAAACGATTAATAACTAAGGAAATTCTCAAAAATATAGATGAGTTTCACAAACATAGTATTGACCAAAAGCAGACAGACATAAAAGAAAGCGTTTTATTATATGAAGCTTAAAAACAACCAAAATTGAGACTAAAGTAGTTAGAAATGCATACTTATCCAAATAAGTATTCTGGATATTATAAGGCTACAAAAAAGAGCAACATAAAAAGTCAGGACAGTAGTTACTTCCAGGAGATAGGGAAGGGGCTGCAATTGGGAGGGGCGCACAGGGGCTAGAGTTATTTCACGCTTCTACTTCTCCAGGGGGACAGCGATTACATGAGATTTGCTTTATAATACAATAAGTTCTAAGTTTATGGTTTACACATTTTATATGTGCATAATATTTCACAGTGTAAAAGAATTTGCTAAGACTCACCTTTTCATAATCCTCAGCAGTAAAATCCCTGTCTTTCTGAAGTATTTCATGAAGTCTTGCTTTCACACGTTGCTGACAACTGCTCAGTGAGTCACTATCGCTATCCAAAAGACCATTCATATTCGCACTTTTCACCATTTGAACAAGAATGGGTGTGAGCTCTCCTTCTAGAGCTAAGAGCCCCTAGATATATTTTAAAAAGCCAACACAGATTTAAAAATTAGTATGTGAAATAACAAAAAGTATCATCATAATTATTGACACAAGCTGAATGTCATAAGGTATAAGCTATTTATAATATATAAACTGTATTAATAATAAAGTTTATCACTGGCATTCAGGGCTTTAGTTTGAAGTTTCAAATTTGGAATTTTTAAATACTGCCTTAGTAAAAATCTTTTAAAGTGCAATATTAGATGAAAATTCTAGAAAACATTTATTTATACCTTTGCAAAAGCAGCTGCAGTCATCTGGACTCGACCTTCATCAGAGGCATATATTTTGAGGTCATGTCGGTAGGTACTATGTAATCTAAGTAAACCACAACCGGGAAATCCTGCATAATCTCCTGAAAAGAAATCCTCAAATCACTTAAGCTATATTTTTACCTCACTGTATTTCTATAAATATTTACTAACATCCTCGAAATAAATGAGGATTAGAAAATACAATGTATGAATTTCACCCAATTAAAGAAACCTCAAAATTTACCTTGACCTCCAGGATACATACACCTGAAAGCTCTTCCAAGTTCCTCAGCCTGGACCCTGCCTGCAGGGGTTAGTTCTCCTCCCCATTTTAGAACCAAAAGCAAGGATGGTTCTTCTCTTCGGCTGTCTAAGACACGTGAATGGATAAAGCAAACGTCAAGTTTATTTCTTTTAAACAGACATGTTTCAAGGTTAATTTTTTCTTTGTGCTCTCTTCTGCAGTGGAATATGGCCCTTATGTAAATTACTTTGTTCCTTAAACATACCCATCTTTCTAGGCTGTTGCTTCTGTCAGAAATACCCCTTGCTCCACCTGTTAAAATCTTAGTAAGATTTCAAAATCTCTTCCACACTTTGGGAAGAAGGCTCTTTCCCAGTTTTCTGAAAGGAAGTATTGCCTCTCCCTTCCCTGCTCTCACAGTGGTATGAAAGCCACGGCATTTGTCCAGTATATTTAATTTAGTTGTGCTAGGTAGCTAGATTAAGCACTCCTTGATGACAGGGTCCAGATCTTGTCTTTATAGCAAGAGCCTCCTGCAGTGCTGTTACATAAAAGATACTCTTAGCTGAGGTACAGAAGATATACACATTTTTATGATTAGGAATCAGAAATTTGCATAATTTTTAGGTAGATGTGAGATGACAGAGCCTAATATGTATTACAATTTAAATTTATGGGTGAGATATACAATAAAATGTAGCCAAGAGCAGCTTTTTAAATTTGGAATTGTGGAATCTCTGTATGTCCTAGATTAAAGTAATTTTCTCAGACATAGGAGAAGTACCATAAGTGAATGAGTTTCTATACTTAATTTTGACTTGCCCTTTATCACAGCCTAAGATCTTTGTTGGGTTACAGAAAGAAAGACAACTTAAAAATAAACCATATAAGCGCTAAAGAATTTAATGATAATTCATTAACAGTGATAGAAAAATCACCCTTTCCCCTGGGGTTAGTTAGTAGTTGTATGTGCTCTACCATGTAGGCCAATACTAATTTATGGAAAGACATTTAATTGGCTTTTTAATGACAGTTATTTAAAGAATGTTTTTGATCACAGACATTAAGATATAGGAAATTAATCTGCACTGTTATTAATCACAGATTGTGATAAGAGAGCAACATGTCAAATTTTAAAATAAATATATAAAGGTCAACATAATCAAACTTGTGTTTGCAGTGAAGATAATCACTAAAATTTTGCTACTATAAATAATGCCATTGATCAATCTTTCCCTATCTGATTACTTCCTTGGGGTAGATTCTTCTAAGAAAAATTAAGGTCAAAGCATACGAATATTTTTTGAAGTTCTGACACATACATATATTGCCAAATTACTTTTCAAAGAGTTATTTCAATTTATACACCTACCAGTAGACTGAAATCCTGTCTCATCAGCATTCTTCATTACCAGTTTGAAAAAAGAATAAAATACTTTGCCGATGTCATAGGCAAGAGTGATTGATTACAAATACTGTTATCATTATTTTATTGTGCATCTGCAACTCTCCATGAAACGGCTCCTCCAACCCCTGCCCATTTTTCTTTTGAAAGGTAGATAAATTTATGGACTTTTGTGCTGACTGCTCTTAGGAGACTAATTTTATTTAAGTGCTTAGTCTGATTTATTGGGTGGAAGAAAATATCCATTTTAGAAACACATTGATTGTGTATTTTTTCATATAGTCTTTTCATACTTTTTGAGCTTTATTCTGTATACTCTGCCCTCTTATACCAAAAGAGGAAGAAAGGGACCCATTAAGTAACATCAAGTTATAAATAAATAAACTTTCTGAAACAACCTCAGAGTAAAAGGGAAGCCAAAAGCAGTTTCCAAATTAATAAAATCTATCCTTTACTTAAAGGATACAGAATCTATACTTTATTTAAAAGATAGAAGGCACAGTTAACAAAACTCCACTTTACTTTTCCTTTATTCAGCATGCCAGTCCGTAAACTATTAGACAGAACAAAGCCCAAAGATAATCAACGATGAGTAGCAAGTCCCTACATGTAATTAAAACACAACAGGCATTAATAATGACATACCTTCCTCTTCACTAGATGTTTTAGGACAACCATGAGGGAGATAGGTTAACTGGACCTTACGATTTATTCCAGAAAAATGGCCATACCTGACAAATGGCAAGGAGAATGGACAATATTCAGTAAGCGTTCAATGTGAACTCCTAAAGAAAAGCTCAAATCCATTTTAAATATTAATGTCCCCTTCTGTTTGTAATTACCTTGTTGAATTCTTCAAAATATACTAGCAGAAAATCTGTACCATAGCTAGTCATTCTAACCCCATTAAAAATGAAAACACAAAAAAGTTTCTCTACAAAACTTAGACAATTTTGAAGATATGACAAAGTATAGAAATATATAAAAACATAAATGTATGTGTGCTTAAAAAATAAAGGAAATAGGGGGCTGGCCCCATGGCCTAGTGGTTAAGTTCGCACACTCCACTGCAGGTGGCCCAGTGTTTTGTTGGTTCGAATCCTGGGTGTGGACATGGCACTGCTCATCAAACCACGCTGAGGCAGCATCCCACATGCCACAACCAGAAGGACCCACAACGAAGAATATACAACTATGTACCAGGGGTCTTTGGGGAGAAAAAGGAAAAAAAGAAAATCTTTAAAAAAAATAAATAAATAAAGGAAATAAGATTGTAAGTGGCCAAATTACGTAAAGCTTATAACAGGAATACTGGTGGTACCAATTTCACTTGATTAAAACATCAACATTGTTTTTTATTCAAGCAGCACTGAATCTGTGGTCATGTTAGTAATGTGGCCTTCAGTCTAAGTAGCACTTTAGAGGAGATCCAAATTTTGATCTTCTCACCAAAATTAAAAGTAAAACTAAAACAATAACCTTCAGTATAACAATCTATTTTCACACTGGTGAAAATAAAAATCTCATTAGAGTTTCACTAATTTCTCTTCAGCTACAGTGATAAGAGCAAACAGATCAAACTGTGAAGGAAATTAACATGAAAAGTCACACATACCAAAAAAGAGTACTACAAGTAGTTAGCAAAATTAAGGATTTAAAAAAGATACTCACATCTCTAACACGGTCTTAAGTTGTTCAAGTTTTGACTTGTTTTCTTCAATTTCAGAATCATTATTTTGCCCCAGCTCCATAAGAAGTTGTCGTGCAATATCCAGCACTTCCTACAAAATAAATTAATAAAGAATTGAATTTTTATATAACTTTTCCATTAGCAATTTAAAACTCAGTAAGAAATCAAATGCACTTGCCTGTAATTGTTTTGGCTTTTTGAGTTTTAATTTGCCAGATTTATATCCATCACACTTTTCAAAAAGATCAAAAAATCTTGTAAAAAAGACAGAGCACTGTTAGTTGTTTGCAATAATTAATATTACCACCATATACATAAAAAAATCAGTTATAATAAATGACAGATATGGAACTCAGGGGTCTAGGGATTTCAAATACTGTGTGTCATCTTTTACTATACCATGTTGCTCCTCTACTTTGAATGATAAAACTTAGTATTTTCCTAAACCATATCAAACTAATAATCACTAGATTATTTTTAAAAGTTTACTCATGATGGAAATTGAACATATGATTATAATACAAAATATATTCGCTGAAGTCACTATATACACATAAATATTTTAAAAATACATTTCCACACATATTTAATAGCTCAGGTTTTCAAATTTTATTATCTCCAAATCAAATACCGAATAGAAATAACATAAACTTTCATTCCACCAATTTTCTTCTGGAAGGTTGAGAGGTTAATGACTCTCAGAAAGCAACGTAAGAGAATAATAAACTAAGATTAAACAGCACACCTTTACAATAATAAATGAAAGCCAGGTCAGACTGATGATCATCTATGGATACTGCCACAATAATTTTCAGATGCTGATATATACAATTATTTTAAATGGGCTTTGTTTGCATCCAGTGGTTTAAATATTAATGGCCATGAAATGGTGGTAAACAGCTTTTCTATATGATGTATTAATCAAAATAGCTAATCACCTATCAGAAATCTTAAATTATCTCCTGAGTGTTAAATTATTCCCCTTAAAACATACTTTTGATGCCTCACTTCCATTTTCATTTTTTGTTTTGGTGTTCGATCCCCGTGACGTATGACAGCTATGACACATCTAAGTTCCATCCTAAAATAAAAAAAAAATATGTTCTCAATTTTCTAACAAAGATTTGTGTTGTATAATTCAAATTAATGCAACATCTCGTTATTTAAAGCTATCTTTTACCATTTCAAGATCTTCCCCATGAGAATAGTACTTGTAACAACCAGTCCATTTTATCAAATCAAATCCTAAAAAGAATGTAAGAAGCTGGAGGGGGAGTAATATTAAGCTATACAATATCTGCTTCTTCTCTGGAAATAACTATGCTAACTCTGAGATAAAAGGAAATGGACTGCAATCCCAAAACTTGATTAAATACTTGTCCTGTAGATCACTATAGACTGAGATTTCAATAAATCCAAACAAAATTAAGCTTTATTGATAGGTGCTATATTTACTTTGCCCATGTAAGAAGAACAAGGATTTC
This sequence comes from Equus przewalskii, assembly GCF_037783145.1. Lineage (NCBI taxonomy): Eukaryota > Metazoa > Chordata > Mammalia > Perissodactyla > Equidae > Equus > Equus przewalskii. Next base: position 66,229,417 of record NC_091843.1, read on the forward strand.
AAACTCAAATTACTAGAGGATAAAACTGTCCTAGGAAGAATGCTAGGGTATAATTTAGTGTTTGCCAAACTGAGCCTCGGAATACACCCTGAAGGATTTTAATAAGTTATCCCCCAAAATTTGTGTTAAGTAAGTTTGGAAATACTGGTTTAAAAACAAAATTAAATATTTTTGGTCCTCCCTCACCCTAATCAGGACTTGTTCAGAATACTTAAAATGATAATGTAAATCTCTAAGCTGTAAATATGAAGAATTTGGTAAGTTTCAAGTAGTAATTTTCACTAGTTGAATGTTATGAAACACTTTGACAATATTGGTCTAATTAACCTACCTCAAGATATAATTATATTTTTTCTTTACATGCTGAGAGCACCAAAGTTGTGTGACCACTGACTATGAACCTTTAAGTAATACACCTGTTGGCACCTCCTTTATTTTTATAGCTTAATTCAATAGTTCTACAATTATCCAAGCACTTTCCAGGATTTTATTTGTAATAACAGAAAAGATTTTTAGTCTAGACGGACTCCTATAAAAACATATAATCTATTTCTCTACCTGCAAAGTGAATCATATACAACATACACAGTAAAGTGTCTAATAATCATTCAGAAATTTAACCTTTATTGTAACAGCACAGACTGATGGGGAAGACCCAAGCAGTTTCTAAATTAAAATATTCAAACTTACATAGTTCCAGAAGTAGTTGGTACAATTGGGATATCTTCAGCTTCTAAGGGTATTGACCATGGGATATGAAATTGTGGAGCAAGCTCTCGCATTACAATATTGCTTTAAGACAAAAAGAAAAAAATTAAAAATTAGTTCATTTTAGGACAAAATTGGATATTTAATGACAAATGATAGAGAGCCATAAGAGTGAAAGTCAAAGTATCGAGTGATGATAACAGCACATAAAAAGCAACCTAAAGAATCAATCCTGATCAAGAAAAACTAGATCAGCAGTTCTAAATTGATGTATCAGAACATACTAATGGGATGTCATGAATTTGGAATTAGTTACTTATTTACTTTAGTTTTAAAAACATAAATCACACTGGATTCAAATAAATCACTATAATTGCATCATATCTACTTACATAGATTCTAAAACCCAGGACTGTCTCCTCTGCATGGCCACTGATCATTTCTTACTAGTTTATTGATCACCTATAAAGCTATTCTAAATACCATTGTTCTTTTTTTTTTAACAAATTTCTATTATATTTTACTAAAATGTTAACAGTGAAGACATGCTTAAATACATAAAACATTTTTTATTTTATTTAAATTTAGCATTTATTCATGCTGACATTTAGTAAGCTCTTCCAAATTTCAGGTTAAGGGTAAGTTCATGAATCTTTGAAATATACTATAAAAGCTGACTCCAATTATTAAAATACATTTTAAAGCGTAAGTTTCTTATGGCTTTGTCATTTTTACTTTGAAATGGTTTAAAATAGCTTGTCTTGTGAGTCTTCTAAATCAAGGTATAAGAAAACAGATCAAAGAAAATAAAGATGGCATTCTCATATGCAATAATTTCTCTTACATTCACCTGATAATCTAATGAGATTATCTTTAAGTAACACATGCTTGTAGAAAGCAGCATCATTCAAAAGAATCCTGAATTCCAAATATTTCTATTTTACTCTGGTTACTTATTTTATGAATGTTAATTTTGTGCCATTAAGTAAAAGAATGAAATTTTCTGAACTATAATTATATAGCAAAAACTTCAGAAGGGACCTGCCCAGTGGCGTAGTGGTTGGGTTCACGCGTTCCGTTTTGGTGGCCCAGGGTTCGCAGGTTTGGATCCTGGGTGCAGATCTAGCACCACTCATCAACCCATGCTGTGGTGGTGTCCCACATACAAAATAGAGGAAAACTGGCACAGATGTTAGCTTAGGGACAATCTTCCTCAAGCAAAAAGAGGAAACAGCTGATAGCTCAGGGCAAATCTTTCTTGTAAAAAAAAAAAAATTTAGGAGCAAAGTAATCTAATAAATCAGCTGTTTTTATTAATAATCACTTTATAAATCACTGTTACAGCATTCCTAAATCTATGAAGTTAAAATTCTTTTAAAGCTTTATCTATACTGGTCATAAACTAATCTGTCTTTGATAACCCAAAGTATAAGCCAGGATTTGGCATCATCTTTGGGGATATAATTTTATGAACACTAATTTCTACTCTAGAGTGCTTACACAAAATCTTATCATCTGACATTTACAATTATTTGGTTTCTGAATAAACAGTGTTCATTAGCTATAACAATGGTAAAGAGGAAAAAATATAGAGAAAAAAAATTCTTACCCAAGTATTTTTGCACAATCATCATAATACTTCATGGAATTTTTCACAAAACTGAAGCCATTGACATCACAGACATAGGACTGTCCATTGGCCCGTAACAAATCAAAGCCACAAACTGTTTGCTATTTAAAATAAATTATAAACTTTAAAGTACCATTTGAATTAGGATTCGCAGTTTTCCAGTCTTATTGGAACATATCAAATTATATAAATGGCTAAAAGTGTATTACCGGTTATTAGTTTACTTCATAATAAGTAAAAAATGAAAGAAATTACTTATTTATAACCTGAATACTCTGAAAATATATAACACATGCCATATGATTATTTAACTTCCTTACTATGAAGCAGATGTAGAATAAAGCTTAAGAGACAAGAGAGGCCACAAACATAACATATGGTATCAAGAAGCTCTTCAATTAACATTTCATTAAAAAATAAAAGTAAAAAATTTTAAAGACTTTGATAAACTTTGTGCTTGTAGAAATTATATCCCTTTAATCTAAAAAGACATATCCCAAAAGAAATGTCAAATTATCCCTATTAATCTTTTAAATCCTGACAACCATATCTTTTAAACCCCACAACTACACCTGTGAGCACCCCAAACAAATTTACTTTATTTGGGAGAAGAAAACAGTTGAAAGGTATGAATTTCCTGCTCAGGCTCCAGGAATTTTCTAATCTTCTACATTTTCTATTCAAATCATCACATATTACTACTATTACTACAATGTGATTTAAGTCTGGTATTACAAAATTTAAATGACTTATATAAAGTTATTAAAATACATTTTCAGGCTAATATTCCTTCTGTAAAAGAGGCTTCAAATTATAAAGACACAAAGAATTTATTATTTAATAACCATTAATATACACCAGTCTTTAAGTTACATATCCGAGGCAAGGCTTCCGAAAGGTAATTTATCCTTTATTAGATGCAAGCAGTACTACTCCTATTTAAATCTTTACTAAACGGTAGTAAAAACTTAACAATATAGATTAATTGAAGGAATTAGTCAAATGTGAGAAGTAAAAAGTTTTCTTTGAGAAATGTATTTGTATTGCTTTCACGCACATATTTTATCACAAAATAGGACAAAGGATCAATTGCCAAGGCTAGAAGACTACTGAGGACTTTTTTATTCAACAAAAATATCGTTTATCAATTCTATGAGTAAATAATACTTGTAACCAGTTTTGTTTTTAATATGCTAAACAATACCCCTAAAAACTGGTTAACTCTACTGTTCTAGTTAAGTTTTCCTCTGTAATTTTAATTTCTGAATAAAATGGACAAAGTCCCTTTTATATAATACAAAAAGAATATAGAGAAACAAAGGCCTTCATTTATTATACATTTTTATTACTGGCACAATAAGAATCCTTTGAAAAGTACATAACTCATTCAGATGTACCACTCTCACTTTCTCAGCTTACTTCTCCAATTATAAGCCCAAATCTCTTTTACTCAAAAAAGAAAATTAGAATTCCTTTTACAAAGGTCTATATGGCCTGTATAACATCTTACCTTAAACGCAAGGCAGACTTTCCAAGCAATTAATTTCTCTCGTGCATTAAGAATAACAGGGTATCTTACTTCTTTTCCTTCACTATCTCGTTCCACCTTGCCATCGAGTGCTGGAGATTTTCGAGCTTCGGCATGGGCATAATCTGGACCCACTGTATAAACCTTTCATGGAAATTAAACGTATATTTTATTTAAAAATATCTATATAAAAATACAGCAGACAACAAATTCAAAGGAAAGAATAATCAATAAAAAATACTTCAGTTTCCAGACTATTCTTTCACACATTTTTCCATTTTGCACGTCAAAATTTTCAATACACTGAAAGAGGTTATAAGTAACTAATTTCATGGCAAAACTGGTAAAGTGAGGTTTCATTCTTTACAGAAAGTTATACCAAGCATTATGAGGAAATACTAGGATATAGATGATGTGATCCCTCTCAAATTGCTTTTAGTTTAACAGAAGAAAGGTACAAATAATCACAAAAACATTTTAGATGGAAATAACTGCCCAAAAAAAGATTAAAAAAGGAGTGGGGGAGGTGAGGGACAGCATGAATTCAAAGGCAGACAGGAAACGGAAGGGCACTCTAAACAAAGGTAATAAACACAGACGGAGTCAGACGCATGAAATAGCATGACATATTCAGGTAAGAGTAAGTTATTTGGTATGGTTTACACTGTAAGAAACAAGGTCCATAGGACAGAAAGAAGGTAGATTGTGAAATATCTTGTATGCCAGCCTTATGAATCTGATTGTTATCCTGTGGTCAATGAGGATCCACAAGAGAATTTTTAAGAAGAGGTTCACGATCAGGTTTACACCCTTAGAAAGAACACTCTGCGTAGACAGAGCCTGGTTGAAGGTAAAGCAATTAAGACCTTATTTTTCACCAACAGAAATCACAAATATTTTTATATCACACTACAGTTGTTGCAGATCTCAAAAAAACATTTAAGTTAATCAATGCTTGGAAACTGAGGTGGCTATTAGACCCTTACCCACTATATTTTGTTACTTAATGTCCTTTCAAAGAAGCATACATATTATTGTATCACAAAATTGGTTTTTAAATATTTTGATAACTACATTTCTACAAAATTTGTCTCCTTTGTAATCCCGTATGTTTTATTTTAAGCATTTGGGAACATTATTCTAAAAAAAGGGTCCACAGGCTTCAGATTGCCAAAGGCATTCACAGTCCAAAAGAGATTAAGAATCTCTTGCTAAAAAGAAAGAGATACAGAGTAGAGGTTAGGGATAGCTAATTAAAGGGTAATCTCTTTTTCTGAGATCATTGGTAAACTCTAAATACAAAATTAAAATATACTTTGATCAATCTTACCTTAACATCAGTACCATCTGTGGGCATAAACTCTTCATATATATATGAGCCTGTTTTCCGTACATTGCTTTCTGGGGAATAAACACTACTTCTACTGCCAATCTGAAAATCAAAAATCAATATGACAACTACATTATTCCCCTCATTTTTATAATATAACCCTTTAACCATCTATTTCCATACCAGATATTCCAAAAATTTTTTCAACCCACAAATATTTAACAAAACTTACTATGTAGTTGATCCTATGTTATTTTCTGCTCTAATTGTAACTTACGTGTTAGTTAAACAGCATAAAAAACAATGAACACTAAGAATAATGTTTCTAAGATTCAACCATGTTGCTGCATGTAACTCTAGTTTGTTCATTTTTACTACTATAGAATTTTCCATATATAGTGTATGGTATAAATACACCATAATTCCGTCATTCTCCTATCAATGTATATTTAGGTTGCTTTCTAAGCTTTAGCTAGTAGAACAATGTTGCTTTGAATATTCTTAGAAGTGTCCCTGTGGCACATGTGTGCAAGAGCGTTTCTAAGGTCTATACTAGAAGTGGAATCGCTAGGTGATAGAATATGCTCATATCCAATTTACAAAGATAATGCCAAAATCTTTTATAAACTGTTTTAACAATTTAGTTTCTCCAGCAATGTATAAGAGTTCTCACTGCTCCATATCTTTGTCTATATTTGGTATTGTCAGACTTCTTAATATTTGCAGCTCTCATGGATTTAAAATTGTGTTCTTACTTCACATTTCTATGGTTGTTTGTAAGTGTATATACATTTTTAAACCTGATATAATGCTAAATTACGTTGCTAAGAGGCTATACTAATTTACCTTTCTGCCAGGTTGGATTTGTGCTTGTTTTCTGACTATCTCAATCTTTTTGATCTTTGCTAATCCAAAAAAGTAATTCAATGTTATTATCTTTTAGACTTGATTTGCATTTATTTTACTATGGGTGCAATTTTGAGCATACTTTTATGTATATAAAAGTTATCGGTATTACTCCTATGAACTACCTATTTTGGGGACCATTTTTCTAAAAGACTGCTGATCTTTATCTGAAATTTCTTTTTTTTATTATTATTTATTTTATTTTATTTTTTTTCTGCTTTATTTCCCCAAATCCCCCTGGTACATAGTTGTATATCTTAGTTGCAGGTCCTTCTAGTTGTGGCATGTGGGACACCGCTTCAACGTGGCCTGACGAGCGGTGCTATGTCCACGACTAGGATCTGAACCGAAACCCTGGGGCACTGCAGCGGAACCTACAAACTTAAACACTCAGCCACAGGGCCAGCCCGCTTTTTTTATTTTTATTTTTTATTTTTTTTTCCTGAATTTCTTATATAACAGATACATAAATGCAAAGTAGAAGGAAAATCAAGTAATTTTCTTGGTATTCTGTAGGTACCAATTTTGCATAAGCAACATTGTGTAACCAAAACGATGCTTTGCTTTTCTAACAAAGTATATCAACTTTATTAATTTATCTCTAAATGATACATTCTTATTTAAATGCAGTATTATTAAATACTTGATTGCCTTTAGTAAAATTCATACAACAATGTATCAAGAACAACATTCACTAGGATAACAAAGGTTACCTTTCGAAAAAGTCTTTGACTTCCACCACCAGCAGATGTTGGATAATAAATGTAAACATTGTGATCTTCCGCACTGACTGGCTTTTCTACAAATGGCTTTTGGAAAACCTCTCCATTTACTTCTACATGATCTTCCCCTTCAATCAGATTGCATTCTATAAATCAAACATAATAGCAAGAAAAGTTACAGATTGTACATTATCTAGATATAATATTATTGAGGATGTTTTATACTAGAATATTGATTACAAAGAAAAGTAATAGTGGATAATGTACTGATTTGATTTGAATCAAAACTATTTATGCAAACAACACTTATAATATATCGCATTAGGAACTATAGTTGTTTTTCAAAATCTTATGGACCTGCCATTTCACCCTATCATCCCACAGAATTCAAGGTGAGATACGAAATGATGCCAATAGGAAAAACTGAGAAATAATTCCATAATGCTATCATCTTCTGAAAAACATATGGGATCATTCATAACATAGATGCCATAAAACATGAAACTATTTAGTTGGAAAAGTAACCTATATGCAGAGTAAATAAGCAATCCAACCAGGAAGTCAATTTTTCACCTTGAGACAAACAAGAAAAGTTTCCTGTTACAGATAATAAATGCTTTACCTGGATTTTACCAGAAGTTTCTTTAAGGTACAATCAAGTCATCAAAATTCACGAAAATATTATCAGAATCTTAGATCTTAAGATAGAAAAGGCTTTTGTAGATTAAGTTATGTATAGCTTAGGAGCTATGTTTTGGATTACCAGGAAAATGAAGCCAAAGGTATTTGAAAATACTAATAGATAGTAATATTTCAAAATTCCTAGTCATTAGAAATTTAATCACAGCATCCCAGCATGAAGTTACTAAGATGTAGTTCAACAGTCATAGATGAATCACTTGTTTACCCCCAGTCAATACAAATATTCAAATATGTAATTTAAAAATTCTTTGATCCTCAGAGATACGTCAAATGTAGACCAAACAAAAATAGGACATACAACTCCTAAATTATTAGTTAGCCTTTTAGTTCGTAGTGTCACATTTTAACTAAATATAATGCATGTTTATTTGGATCATTAAAAAAAACCTGAATAGAACACTATGACTTCTTTAAGTACATGGGAAGTGGTTCAAAAGTATGTTGTGTGACAGAAGGTACCCTGCTTACAATCTCTTACTCTTACCTTTGGGATTATTTGGGTCACGGTTCAAAATTGCATAACGAGGAAGTAAGATACCTTCCGCTTGAAGAATACTATATACTTCTCTCCTGAAGGAAAAGGAAAACATCCTTATTATTTTATTGCTCTATTTCACAATAAGTATATTATTGTACTGTTCATAAAGTATATTACTACTGTTCTACCACTAAAAAAGGCATGTATACTCTTTTTATTTTTTAAATAAACAAATTAAGTCATTTAAAATATTGAAAAAAGGTATTCTAAGGAAATACTCAGCAATTAGAACAAAATTGTATGCACAATACATTTTGTGGAATATTAAAATACTAATTTTTAAAACTGGGAATGTAAATGTATAAGAAAATGGTTAAAAAAAGTTGCTATACTGCAATGACAGAATATTACCTAACCATTAAAAACCTTATACTCTACAAATTTGGGAAAATTTTCACAGTATTATAAAAGTGATCCTGATTTTGTAAAATGCAAATATATGTATGTATTGCTTTCTATATGAAAAAATATGGTAGATGTAATGGCAGAGTTAAATACATGTCTTTATGCTTTTATTTTCCAAACTTCTTGAAATGAATATGCATTTATATATGTGTGTACATATTTATATTTATAATATATAAACACCTATTAATATGTAAACCTTGGAAAAATGTTTTAAAATTTTAGATATTAATAATGTTACTATCTGGAAGAAGAGAAAAAAATAAAAAGAGAAGTACAAAAAAACTATAAAGCCTTATCTCTATAAAGCATTTTAATTTATATAACCTTATATTGTAATGCTAACACACAAATAGAATGTTGGTGAAATCAGAAAGGTTCTCATCAGCGTGAAACATCAATTAAATCAAATACACAAATACATTCATATTTTACAATTTCTCTTAGAAATCCCTGCTTCTGGCCTGTTAAATGAATGCAAAGATATATAGCGAAATATTTTTCAAAATGGTTACACTTCACCATTAAAAAAATTTAGTTAAATGAGTAAAGCCCTAATTTCATTATCAGTCACATGATAGAACAATTGTTCATAATTTTTAATGATTTAGTAGGCTCTGGAAATTAAACCTGGTTTAAGTCCTTGTCCCACTACTTGTGGAACTACTTGTAACTTTGGACAAATTGACATTCCTGATTCTCAAGTTTCTACATCTGTAAAACTGTGTATAAATACCTATATCTAAGTATCATTTCAAGGATACCATGAATTAATGTATATGAAAACACCTGATGTCATGTCAGCTTATAGATACTAAATAAATGTTAATTTTCCTTCCCTTAATTTAGTCAACTTCACCACTCACCTATCTTGTATGAGATACTGCATATTCAAGTCATTGATTACAAATGGATTCCTGAGTTTTGCATAGGCAACTGCTTTGTCCAGTGGAAATCCTAAGAACACATATTATTAACATATTCTGTACAATCTTAAGGTAAGTTGACATCTATAACTTTATCAACTTGAATTTACACCACTTCCCATAAAAGATTAACTTCATCATGCATATAACTGCTGTCTATATAAAGCATGGAATAAAACATACATAAAACTTGATTTAACTTTAGATATTAAAAAATCCTATTTTTCCTAGTTAATTTGATTGATAAGGCACAGCAAGCCAGTGGTTATATAACCAAATTTAGAGCACTGACACGTTAGTCACTGCCTGTTTATTCAGTCACTTGACAGAAGGTAAGATTAACTCATATACAAACAGAAATCTATACACATGAGTGTATCACAGTCACCTGGTGATTTTTAAAAAATATATACAATTCTTCTTAAGTATTTCGATGCTTATACATATAAATGAGCTGCTAATTCAAAGAATTTATGCATCTTTAAAAATAGCAGCAAAAACAAAAATCAATTCATACAACAAATATGCTTAAAATATAAAATATATGAGTAGAATCATGCTTGCTGTTACTAGGTCAATGTTAAGATATCAAAAGTTAACTCCCTAAAATTTCTAGACTTTGGTAAAGTTACTAATTACAATGAAAACAAATTGAATGGCAGATATAGCAAGAAGAAATCCAAAAAACAATCTAAAGAATTTTAATGATTATACTTCACTCTCTGTTTTGACACTAAAAATCTCCAATCTTATCCATCAATACATATTATTAAGAGAGGCAGCGTACCATGGAGGTTAAGAGCATAAACCAGGGTTCAAATCCTGGCTCCATCTTTCACTAGCTATGCGACCTTGGGCAAACTTATTTAACATCTCTTGGCACCTGATTCCTGGCTATAAACGGATATTATACCAATCTTCTGTAGTAGATCTTTTGAGGAATTAAATAAGAGTGTATATAAAACAGCACAACACCTGGCATAGTAAGTGCTCAATAAATGTTAACTATTATTATTCCTTTAATGACAATATTTTAATGAAGGAAAAGGGTAAAAATCAGCAAGCACGCATAACTTTAGCATTTAACTATAGTACACTAGAGCACACCTGTAAAGACACTGTATTTTGTAGTATTATCAGAATAATTAGTAGAGAAAATACTAAAGCATATTGAATTTAAAAAACAAACAGAAAGCTACGTCAGTTAAAAATTTACTGCTAAATTCCTGTTAGTTTTTAAGATTTAAACAGAAGTACTCCATACCAAGAATCATTGGCCACAAATTACAAACCCTTCAAGTTTCATAAAGACTCTCAGAAGAATTCAACACTTGTAAAGACGTTTCAACGTCTATGAATCGAAGCCTCCTAACAGGATTCAGCAAATTGGAAACAGCTACACAGTCAGTTCCTGCTTTTGTTGTTGTTGTTACAGAAGAACTTTTTCCTTACCAAGAGGTAGCACATGGGATGTGACCTTAGATAGCACCTAGTTCCTACAGGCAAACAGCTTTTATTGGAAGAACCATATTGTAGTAAGGGAAGAACACCTTACCCTCAAGGATAAGCAAATTTTAAGATTCTCTGAAATGAGGGATTCAGTCTGTAAGGACCAGGGTCTTGGCTTCTTTATGAAATAATGAAAATCAACATAGGCTATGGGAGCACAAAAAGTCTCAGCCACGTTCCATCCCCTTCTTGCTGATGGAGATGCTTCTTGGACACCTAACTAAAGCGAGACTTTAACACAGCTCAGGACTACATATTTTGAGAACAATTTAATATGAATACATTTATAATTGAGCACACATCTTTTAAATTATAGTTCTTAGTGAGAAATCCACTTAATTCACAGATTCTTCTAACTTTTCAGGTATACACTTAACAATAAGTTTGATTAGTGGACTTTACTATGAACTAATACTTTACTATCAAGTCATACTTAAGCTTAATTGATATTTCAGTTTGATTTATAAATGATAGCAAGTAAAATCTAAAATTCAAATATTGAGTTCGTAAGAAATAAAGTATGAATATGTGTATGAGGAATGATAGAACATTTTCTACATGGCAAAAGCATAGGGGATTAAAATACTCAAGAATTTATCCTAAGAAATTTAGAGTTGAAAACAAAGATATACATTCAAAGAGTTCATCACAACCTTTTTTTTTAATATTGAAAACTGGAAACCACCTGTTGGCTATCGGTTAAATATGTTATAGTATATCCACTCAATGATACACTACAACGCCATTAAAAATCAAGTTTTTGAAGAATGATATGGAGGGGAAAAAACCTCATGATATAATTAGTGAAAAAATTAAATATATATTATAGTACTAAATTTGTTTTTATAAAACACACAGAGGGGCCGGCCCAGTGGCACAGCAGTTAAGTGTGCACATTCTGCCTTGGCGGCCCGGGGTTTGCCGGTTCAGATCCCAGGTGCAGACATGGCACCTCTTGGCAAAAGCCATCCTGTGGTAGACGTCCCACATACAAAGTAGAAGATGGGCATGGATGTTAGCTCAGGGCCAGTCTTCCTCAGTGAAAAGAGGAGGACTGGCAGCAGTTTGCTCAGGGCTAATCTTCCTCAAAAAAAAAAAAAAAAAAAAAAACCACACATAGAGGGGCCAGTCCACTGATGCAGTGGTTAAGTTTGCATGTTCTGCTTCAGTGGCCCAAGGTTTGCTGGTTCAGGGTTTGGATCCCGGGTGCAGATCTATGCAATGCTTATCAAGCCATGCTGTGGCAGGCGTCCCACATATAAAGTAGAGGACGATGGGCATGGATGTTAGCTCAGGGCCAGTCTTCCTCAGCAAAAGGGGGAGGATAGGTGGCAGATGTTAGATTGGGGCTAACCTTCCTCAAAAAAGAAAAAAAAAAACCACATAGGCAAAAAGACTGGAAAGATATATATCGAAATAACATCACCTATCTGTGACAGTGGGTGAGTTTAAATTTATTTTTCTACTTTACCTAATATTCTACAATTAATATGTATTAGTTTTATAATCAGAAATGATAAAGGAGTTTCCCTCCCCATTCTTTAATACCTTTAGAATGGAAAGAAATAAGACAATCGCATAAAGGCCAGTTTTCCACTGGTTCATTCAAAATAACATCCTCCTCAAATACTACTACTGTGATGTATTTAAATAAGGAGATCCGTTCAAGAATTTCCTTCATTGGTTTGGATTTGGATTTCTTTGCCATGGAACATATTCCAACCACAATCTGCCTTTCCGGTGGCTAAAACAGAAAAGAAACAAAAACTCAGGTTGACTTCACAAGAACTCCAAAGTACAGCAATCTTACATCTTTCTGAGAAGTAGATGAGGCATGTCATGAATCAATAAAAGTAACACATCAACCAAAAAAGGCATTTTTCAAAATTATGTCATTGTTATAGTAAACAAGCTTTCTACAAAAGTGTGGAAAAAATTTTAAAACAAAAAAACTTTCAGATGTCGTTACTATTTTCATTCAGATTTCAAACTTAAACAAGTACTCCTTCTTTAACTGTCTCTAGCATTTATTTACCTTCCTCACACTAGAAAGGGGCAAATAAGGGCAAGATTGTATCTAATCTAAGTAAAAAGGCCAATAAAAGTGAGAAAAAATTATCTTGCCTAAAATATGATGTTGTTCTGACTACAAAGCTATACAGTATTAAACTATTTTTGTAGATTGAGCTTGAATATTAGGTGGTCACCAATGACAACTTGGAAGGAAATTTTGGAGAAAGCCACATTGCTAACAGAGGTGTCAGTTCTTTGACAACCTAATCGTCATACTCGATATTCCTGTTTAATGGTGTTGGTCATCTCTTGTACCCACGTTACAGCTCAAATGCCATGATTTAGCCTAAAACTAAAAAAAGCAGGATCTAGAAATAATAACTTATGAGTAGCTCATGGGTTTATAAAATTACTTAAGATTCATTCTGAGGTCTTTGCAGTTAGGTGCTTAGAGTTTTATCGAATATCTAAAGCGTGACCAGTTTTTCATTTCAATTCTCTCTCCTCCATGATATTTTATATATTTCCTATGACATTATAATCTTGCTCAAAAGTATTTTACCAGACTTTATGTTATTATAAATCTAAGAATAAAATTGGATATAACATCAGAATTAAATCGTTATTCTTCTTCAGCTGAGAACTATATTTCTTCACTGCCTCCTCTAACTCATATGAAATTTAGAGTTCAAATTGGTATTGGATTTGACTGTAAATCAAACAGACCGTAAATCCTAACCTCCCTGGTTAACCTGTAATCCTATAAAACCTCCCTTTTATGTTTCCTTACTCAATTTTTTTCTGATCAAAAGCCTCGACATAGCTCATTATGATGTTCCTAAAGTAGATTTCTCCAAATAAAAGAACTCAACCTAACATTTCATGCTGCTTTACAGTTAAAATAAAAAGACTAATATGTTAAGTTTTGTTTACTAACTATAGATCTATTCAATGAATATCTGTTCATTGGCTAAGATAAACTGGAAACATTCAAGTTTAAAATGTACAAATAAACCTATATTAAGACAAAATTAGAGAACATTCCTATTAGGTAAAACCTCAGAAGCATGAAAATAATTTTTTAAGCAGATCTAAGTTATTTTATTAGATTTAATGTCTAAAATAGAATTTACATCTTTGAAATCTTTAAAACAGGAGAATGATCTGGGACAAATCATTTTACCAAATTATAGGTCAAATGAACTATATCAAGTTCCTCAAAAGTGACACCTATGTATCCTGAATGCAAACTCAATATAATTAGTACCGATATTCCAAGAACTATGCTAAGTGCTAGCGAGTTAGATATACAGAAACAACCTGTTCTCAAAATACTTTGACTCTAAAGGGGAACACAGTATTGATACAGTACATTATGATACATGGAATACAAGTATAGATGTCAAGGTATAGAAACAGTACTGAGGAAGAAGTGTTTGAGTTTCTCACGGAGAAAAGAGCAGGAGAGGGGGAAGAGTGAACAACACGAAATCTGAGCAGGGTTTTGAAGAATGAAAAACAATTCATAAGGCACCCAAAAATAAGGGCATTTCATAGAGATGAAGAAGTACCTACAACAGCATGGCGGTGTGGTACAATGGGATGGAACATGAGGGGAAAAAATTTGATATTGCTAAAACATAAAAGGTAGAAGGGATGAGAGACAACTACAGTTGTAGATATAAACGAGAGAAAAGTTCTTATATGTAAGAAGGCTGGACTTGATATAGCAGTAGTGTTCACAGTGTGTTCAGAAGAACCCTAGAGAAAAAGGGCAAGGGTAGTAGAGCCTGAGCCCGTAGTACTTTCTCGTCTAAGTCAGCCGGAGAAGCTCTGCTTTTATGTTTTACTTACTGGACTTCTAGATAAGACTTAAAATGAAGAAAAATTTTGGCTGGTAAGATAAGCTTGAAAATCATTATTTTTTTCCTGGGGTGAAGTGGGTGGGTAGGATAGGTTTTAAATGAGTGACAGTTTGATTTGCATTTCAGACATGTGTAACTGCATTGTGAAAAGTGTTGGTAAATAACTATGAAAAAGAATTTTTAAAGAGTTATCTAATAACTATTTTTGGTTTGTTTTTATTACTTTTGCCAAATATAAAGGTTTTCGTTTTTTGTTTTTTTTAAAGATTTTACTTTTCCTTTTTCTCCCCAAAGCCCCCAGGTACATAGTTGTGTATTTTTAGTTGTAGGTCCTTCTAGTTGTGGCAGGTGGAATGCCGCCTTCAGCATGGCTTGATGAGTGGTGCCATGTCCGCACCCAAGATACGGACCGGCGAAACCCTGGGCCACCGAAGGGGAGTGCAGGAACTTAACCACTCGGCCATGGGGCTAGCCCCAGGTTTTTGTTTTTAAAACAAAATTCTCTTTCCAATTGGAAATAAGAAAAACAAATATATTATAAGTTTATATTTTAAATCAGTTCTCAGACTAAAGCAATCTCTACTTATAAAGGGAAAACGATGATGAAAAAGCAAAAGATTGGGCTAATGTAACTATAGCAAAACGAACATAATAAATGTGTGTTATTCCTAAAGATCCTGTATGGATATACACTCTAACAGATGACATCAGAAAGAGAACAAGACTTACACACACACACCTGTAGATACCTGAGTAGCCTCTCCTTCTAACCACACAGTTTAAAGACTACTGAATAGTTAAAAAACAGGGATATCCTCAGGTCAACCACCACTTGTGCTGACAACATGACAAACCTAATGAGGCTGGTTAAGCAGTCCTTCTTTAGTATCTTTAAAATTATTTCCTTCTACTTCTTTATCTTGACCTATTTGTTACGTCCTTTTATACACAAGAAAAGCTTTTGATTTATAGCCACTTTTTCTACCCAAGTCTGTGTCATGCTAGGCACATCACTGAAAGATACCAAAATAGGCCCATTAAACAACTTAAAAGTCTAACCCTCAACTGTATTTCTTCATACACCATAGATTCAGTAATGTTACTCATGAAAGAAAATATGCTTTTTCAGTTTAAAATATTTCCAACAAATTTCTATGTGAGAAAAACATCTTCACAATTTCAGATAATAGTATTAATTCACGTTAACAGTGATCAGTAAAGTCTATCTCTTACTGGTCTTCTCTCACCAAACAAGCAAACACTTACAGACTCATCCTCTTCCTCCTCATCTTCATCTGCATGGTGGAAGAAATGTCGATAATTTCCAGGGTTTATTTCTGTATCTTCAGGCCCAACAAAGAATCTGGGGGCTTCACTCATTTTTACTTCATTTGATAGAAATATAATTTAAATGTGCTATACTAAAACGGCTTCTAAATAAACAGCCGCAGAAGAAAGCATTCTCTCTATACTAGCTGACACATAGGTCTGCTGCAGCTTGCTTCTGCTTATACAGCCACTTGAAAATTGTGATGACAGTTAGTTGGCAAACATTCTTTCCTTCTCAGATATCATTGCTTCATTGTTGATGCAGCTTAAAAGACAAAGACAGTAAGGCTATTGCTTTCATGAGTTGATACAGCAATCTTTTTACCTAAAATGAAATGAAAGAAATAATTTTGGAGACAGAACTTTAAAATATTCATGTAAAAATAATTTTAAATGACACTTGTAAAATCAGTATCAACAACTTGACGCATACCTCCAAAACACATTTTTTCCATAAAATTAAGAAATTAAGACTCTGATCTTCAGTAACATACATCTTAGCAATTTGACAAATTGATACAAAATAACAACTACACACTAAATTTCTCAAGCCCAAAAATATCTAACAAATTAGAAGAAAATTATTCAAATTATAACAAAATTATGTTAAAAGCTACATCCCTCTGTACATAGGTCAGTAATATCTGAATGGAATGGAAAAGAATAAAATGTAATGTGGGTTTAAAAACCATTGACAGCTATACATTAACCTGAAATTATATTAAATCAATTTTAGAAAGGCTTCAATTTATAAAAGTTCAGTTTGTAAACAGGTTTTTTAAGGAAAATAACCATTTGGCTTTCTGGTCTCATATATTAATCAACAAAAGAAGATCAGAACTTTTTGTAGATTTCATTATAACAGCAGCTCTCAAACTTTTAGAAGTCAAAGACTCTCTGGCAAATCTAATAAAATCTATGGGTCCTCTCCTCAGAAAAAAAATGCACATGTGCACTAAATCCTACAAGCAATTGTTTGTCATTGACTGACATCCAAACTCTTCCACATAAACCGATGTCCATGAACATCAGTTTAAGAATTAACATATAACAGTGATACAACCTCAAAATATTTTTTACTAAAGCTGTTTACATGTACGTGTTCCTTGCTCATATTAGAACTAATTACCTACCAAGACTACATATCAAATGCTTCCTTTGATTACTGGTAATATAAGAAATTACTTGATCAAATATTCTTAAGAAGAGTTGAATGATATGCAAGATACAATTGAAAAGCATAACTCCAAAAGTCCTATTCCTAAAGATCTAATTCTAGTTTAACCGGGGGCTTCCCATGAAACATGAAAACTAGTTTACCCAACCAGGCTTGATTTTATCCATCTTTATAACTAAAATTACACAGTGTTATGAAATTTAAAACAGTTTGTGAGTAAAGAATAAAAGTAGCAATAATTCATTTTACAAATCAATGCCTTCATGTGTGTGGTGACGGACTGTAATCAGTCTTTGGGCAGTGAACATGATATAATCTACACAGAAATCAAAATACAACGATGTACACTTGAAATTTATATAATGTTATAAACCAACGTTACCACAATTAAAAACTAAGTAAATAAATGCCCTTCACTCCTACTCCCTTTGCACTGTTTTATATATACAAGATGCTTGCTGAAAAAGAACAACAAAAGCTTTCAATTGCTATAAAACTTGATGGCAGCGTATAAGCTGACCTCAGTTCTGGTTTTGTTATCAAACACCCTTTGGTTTCTTTTTACTTTCTCACTCCTCCCATCTAAAAACAGCTCTAATATTTCAATAGTGGGAAGGGCACAACTTTTGGAGTCAGATATACTTATTTAAATCTGTCACTATGTAACAGGCAAATTATGCTAGTTTCTCTAGGTCTCAGTGTCTTCATCTGTAAAAAAGGGGATATCATAACACCCTGTAATTCCGTGACGACTGAGTAGCATAAGTGTTTAGCATATACTAAACACTCAATAAACCTCAGCTTCTACAGGCACTCTATAAACCAAGCTCCTAATGTAATGTGCAAAACTAACAGAATGAATATTGCTGATTATTTATTGAAGTGAATATATTTATTCAACAAATACTTTTCACTTGTTATAGAAGGCACAGTATTGAGTGCTGATGATATAAAATCACAGTAAACATGGCCCTTTTTCTCGTTTTATAAATGCTTAAAGTACATAACGTCCATCATTTCATTATAATTAAACCAAATACAGTTTATGCATATAGCATTTCCACATTATTCAACATTTTGATCAAACTACATCCTTGGTCATGAATTCCAAAATATGTAATTATTTAGCCTTAAAGATATTGCATTATTCAAACAACAGACTTGAGTCTGTCTTCTGGGATGCTTGTAAAAACTCATGTTACTAAACCTACCACAAATTTTCTGAAGCATTTCCTAACTAGAGAATCTATATTTTAACAAATGGATGTGCGGCCAGGTTTGGGAGTCTCTTTAAATCTGTGCCAAAGAAAAATACTACCTAACCCTGATTTCTAAATTTGAAATTTGTACCATGCTACTAAAGTATCCACACTCAAAGCAGTGGTTCTCAAACTTTCACAAGCATCAGAAATCACCTGGAGGGCTTGCTAAAACACTGAACTAAAAAGACTGGGAGTCGGGGTCATTAGTCTGCTTTCCTGAAAGTTCCAAGGTGATACTGATGCTGCTGGTCAGGGAATCACACTTTGAAAACCATTGCTCTACACTTTGACAAAACTTAGAAACTTTTCTCATAATTGCTCAGCTCTGTGTCCTTAACTAAGTTATTGAAACTCTCCAGTCACCATCTGTAAAATGGAATGACAAATCTCATAGATTGCTTTGAAGATTAAATGACAATCAGACACCAGAGCAATTAGCACATGGTAAGGACTCAGTAAATGTTAGCTGTTTATATATCATGTTAGCTGTTGCTCTAAGACAGATTTCTGAGCTAAACTAAACTGGCACAGAACAAATACAAACAATTCCATTTAGAATGTACCTATTCACCTCCCGTTTAATGAAGCCACAGAAACTTCTCTTTGCCACTGCTGCTGCTAAAGACCTCATTAAACTTTTTTTCCAGTCTTACCACACTGCTTGAGACTCTCATGGACACCAGTGCCTGAAATAAACAGTCATCTCCTTCACATCTTTAATGGTCATGGTCAAAGCTACCTAATTCTTAAAACGACACCTTGGATCATCCATCGGTCCAATGTAGTGTTCAGAACCACCTCCCTTAGCTAAACTTAAAATCTTTGCAAGCCATCACTGTAGCCCTTTCTATAGGTTCTCAGGAGCCCAACTATGAACTAGTAAATCTCTGCTCCCCAAATCAGAGAAAATAGGAGTCCCAGCTTCTGCTGCTCAGCCTGAACACAGACACACAACCAGTTTTCCTGAAATCCTAAAAGCATTTTCCAGTGGAAACACTTAAAAATGGTGACTCCTTTCCAGGGATCCATTACTACAGCTACATAATTATTAAATAGGCTTCTGCAGGGTGGCAAAGGCAGCCAAGCATCATTTACAAAATTATTTATACAAAAAGGACCATGCCAAGTTCCACACAATTTTCACATTAATTTCTTTCTTTCTTCAAACATTCATGCAATATCTTTTTGCTGAGTCTGCTTTTCCTTCTAACTGGAATTCACTGCTCTCCTTGAAAGTTCCTATTTCTCCCTCAATAACCAACTGGGAAGTCCTCAGTGAATGCTTTTCTGACAACTATCACACCTCTGCCAGTCCCAAACACACATCAGCACCCTCTCTCATCTTCTATGTTCCACAAAGCATTCTGGAGTATCCAAATTATCTGTTTCCATTAGAGTTAGGGTTTTTCCTCTCCAGCTTTTTATTATGAAAAAATTTCAAATATTCAGAAAAGTTGAAAGAACAGTTCACTATAAACACCCATCTACCCAGCAACAGACTCAACAATTACTAACATTTTGCCATATTTACTCTCTATTTATACATACACATACCACGTTTGCTGTACCATTTGAAGGTTGCAGACATCAACACATTTCCTAAATACTTTAGTATGCATCTCCTAAAAAGGACATCCCCCTACATAACAATATCATTTCCACTTAAGAAAATTAATAGTTCCATAATACTATTTATATGTAGTTGGTTGTGTGGGAGCTTTTGGAGAACAAGGACCTACTTTATCTATCTTCCCAGCACTTACTTGGTGCACAGTACTTACTTGGGTGATCAATAAATGTTCTGCCAATTGTCCAGTTTAAACAAATAATAGTTTAAATAAATAAACTGAACAATTAAATAAAATGAGAATAATAATCTAATATACCTCACGGAATTGTTGAGGTGTATGGGAGATAACATGTAAAACACTTGGCACGGTTAATGGCAGTTATCGTTATTCTGTTTGCCTGAAACAAAAACTTTATTTTTCATTGAAGAATTTTCAAAAGCAAAACAAAACCCTATGCCAGTGTGGAGTAAGGATGCTGGGTGCTAAATCAGCCACATTTCCTATCTCCACGGCTAAGCCTCCCAGCACGCTAAAGCAAGACTAGTGTTACCCACACGACTACAAAGGTCGCAAACTCCCAGGAAGTCGCCGAGAACCCAGTAAGTGAGATGCAATGGTCGCCACCTGGCTCGAAGCGCGCGAGCAGGCAACCCTCTCCAACCGCTGAGGGGCGGCAGCGACCTGCAGCCTCCGTCCTGACACTGGAATGCTGCAACGCGTGGAGCCTTTGTTCTTTGGCAGTGGGGGTGGAGGCGCAGAGGAGCAAAGAGATAAAGACTGAGGAATGAAAATAAAAATAGCCACCTCTGTCCGCAGCAGTGCCCAAACTCGAGGTTGCCTACGCGGGTGGAGCGAGCTCGCAGCCTGGAGTACCAGAAGCAGCTCGACAGTTCCCTGCCAGCTGAGCTGAACCCTCTGGCTTCTCAACCCCAAGAAATGAAATAGGGAAGCAAGGGAGGAGCAGGAGGAGGGGAAATGAAGAGGCGACAAGACGCTCCGGACTGTGCTGTCACTCCTCCACGCCCACACTGCCCTCCGCTCCGGCGCTGGCGCTCAGAGGAGTGCGTGCCGAGGCGCCGCACAGCCGCCCGGAGACCAAATCACTGTCCAGCAAGGGCCGCCAACCTGGGGCGACCAGGTTCCGCATGTCAGGGCTCCTTCGGGCTCGGGGCTCTCACCTGCCACGCTGCGGTCGCCACGCGAGCTGCTGGAGATGGCCGAGCCCTTGCAGGTCTCGGTTTCTCCGTTAATGCCGGGGGCGGTAGGGAGGTGTGGGTCAAGAGACTCCAGCTGTGAGCGTGGACGTGGGTCTTCCCTCTTCAGCAGCTGCTGAAGGACCACACAGAGGGACCTCTGCACCGCACTACTACATCTAGCCAAGCTTGGGCACGCCTCTTTTTCGCCCGCCTTGGGTCTCCCACGCAAACCTCACCGGGCGGAACAACTTCCGGCAGAAGCCAAACGATCCACTCTAATTTTCCGTGACCCAAGCGCTCCACTCCCCATAAGTACCCACCTCTTAACGGCACGGGTAGTTCCGCTTCCGGCAGCATCAGATAAGTCGCGAGAGG
The DNA here is from genome assembly GCF_037783145.1 of Equus przewalskii. Classification (NCBI taxonomy): domain Eukaryota; kingdom Metazoa; phylum Chordata; class Mammalia; order Perissodactyla; family Equidae; genus Equus; species Equus przewalskii. The sequence continues at coordinate 66,251,109 of NC_091843.1, forward strand.
AAGCTTAAATTCTGTCGCTTGCATTTAGGACCACTTCGGTGAGTGGTCGTTCTGGTGTGCTTTGTCATACCTAATGATTTTTAAAGTGAGGCGTGACCTGACAATTTCAAAACCATTCGCGTCGCCTAGCCTAAGGAAGGGTGGAATTGACTCCGGATATTTGCGCAGGCGCCCTTGGGGCGGGAGGGCCTTGCTAGGGCGTTGCGGTGTCCCGAGGCAGCTGAGCAGAAAAGGGGCGAGTTCAGTTGTCGGGCTTGGGGAGATGCCGACTCGGTGGAACCGGGTTTTACTTAATGGTAGTTTTCCTGCTTGTGCTAAGTTTAACTGGACCTTGCCCTTAAGAATTAGTTAATGGGCCAACTAAACGCTCTGTTAATGCTCCCTCGCAATTAATGTAGCGTCCGAGACTTTGAGCAAATTCAAAAGTTGATTGCGGCACTTGGCTGATACTAAAGGATTCTCCCCCTTACTTTATCACAGTTGTCATTTAATCTGAAATATTACGCTTTCCCCCAAATTAAAATCTGTGGAGGGGAGAAACGCGAGCTCAGGGAGAATCTTGTCTCGTAGTTTTAAGGGAAAAGGACACTATCTCCGTGTGGGTTTTTATTGAATGAGAGTTTCTGAACCAAAGTAGACATAATTTTCAAAATGGAAATTCATTTATCACATGGGGCTTTGTGTGTATGCGTATGGAGATGAAGGCATTTTAAACGATTTTGTACGTTGAAGTGAAACATTGTAGAGAAATGTCTACTGTATTTAGATTTCCCAGTCTTTGGCCTTACGTAAAATTGTGTTCTTCCATATTTCAGAGATTGAAATAGAATAATTGAGAAGTAAAAATTTTGATCCCAAATTAACATGTTTATTGAAATATTAACAGATTTTAAGTTGGAAGAAATGCGTATTATAGCCTTTTAGAGGCTTAAATTGGTAGCCATGATGGGTTTTGCCCTTAGTGAAACAGTTAAATCCTAATTTTAAAGTGGTGACTGTCTTTATTGCACATACAGGATAAAATTACTAAGGGAATTAAATAATAAGTATTTACACGAGTATTTATTGATTTTATGTGATGCCGTACAGGGACATTGTGTAAAAAGCTCAACCAGATATGATCCTGACATTTCCTCTTGCATAACTGGAAGTTGCAACGTGCGACCTTCACTATCTTTCTTACTCCAGTGTGTTTTAATACACAAGCAATTATTATTTTAACAAAACTTATTGAAAATATGCGCATATCCAAAGAAGGCCTAATATAACCTTCATTTTTATAATTCAAACCATTTAACTCTCCCAATCATTTAATAATATTTGGGTATAGGAAGATAGTTTATTTATGTTTGTTCCAAATATTACAGCTTAAAACCATATTCTCATATTAAATACTTAAATAGACGGTTTCCAGGGAACAAATGGTGAATATACTTTGAAAAGAAAAGACTACTGGTTCCTTAAGTTATTACCGTACGTAAATAACAAATATTAGCAGCAAACCTTAGCCATCTACTTAAAAGCTAATTTTTTGTGAACTGATTTTTCTTTCTTACACAGTTTTTCACTTGTCCTTGTCATCTGTCATTACTGCCAGAACTAGAAGCTTAGACTATAATCTCATTATAAAGTATACAACTTTTGAGTCTTCTGGGTTTTGTTGTTACCCATAAAACATTATAAACATTGCAATAAAACATAAGTTACAATTAATGAAAGGAATGAGATTTTTAAGGCTTTTTCTTTATACAGATTTTGAGAAAAGAAAGGGTTCTGTGTTACTTTGAGCGGCTTCATATGGATGATAATACTTAAATATTTTAACAGTGATTATCTATTGCTTTACCATTTGCAAAGCACTTTTCAAATCCATTATCTTAGTGATCCACATAATTGTGAAAAAGGAGGGATAAGTATTGTCCTTTTTCCAAACGTGGATACTGAAGCCTAGGTATGTCACCCCCTAGAAATTCTGACTCCTAAAAGCCTTACTACCTTTTTAAGCACATCCTACTTGTAGTGCCATGTATATGCTAGAGAAGTTATGTTTTCTGAAGCGAAGTAATAGTTACCTTTGGAACACGTGGTCTTTTTTAGTTCAGTGCTCCCCCTCCTGTCAGGAAATGCAAGTAATTCTTTATTCATTCACAAGTAGTTGAATGTCCACAGCATCCCAGACACTGTGTGAAACAATGTAAACATTAAAAATTAATAAGACCTTCTCATTCCTCATTTATAATCTATTTATTACAAAAAACACTTTATAACTTTTCTAGCAGAGGCCTGAACCAAGTATTATGAAAGCTAAGGATGACAAATAATTATTAGTGTAGCAGGGGGAAAAAACGTGAAATTTGAAGCAGCAGAGACCAAGGTTCAGATGTCAGCACAGGCACTCTCTTAACTGTGTTGCCTTGAGTAAACTGGATAATTTCTCTGAACCTCCATTTTTGTATCTACTCAATGGATGTAAGACTCGTACCTACTCCATAGGATGTGAGGATCATCGCATAAAGTACTGTATAAAGTTCTCAATTAAAGAACTGCTTTTGTAGTTATTTAAAAGATTTCAAAAATTTTTTAAAAATTATTTCCTCTCCCTATAGTTTTGGCTTTTCGAGATGTCATATACATAGTAGCAAATAATATGTTAGCCTTTCGTATCTGGCTTCTTTCACTTAGCATGATGATCTTGAGATTCATCCGTATTGTTAGGTGTGTTAGTAGTTTGTTCCTTATCAATGCTGACTAGTATTCCACAGAGTGGATCTACCACAATTTGTTTATCCGTTCACTAGTTGATAAACATTTGGATTGTTTTCAGGTTTTGGCTCTTATGAATAAAGCTTCCAGAAACATTCATATATAGATTTCTGTGTGGACCTATACTTTCCTTTCTCTTGGGTTAAAACTGTTTTCCAACATATTTGCACTAGTTTGTATTTTCGCCAGCAATGCTCTGCACCTTGGTAGTACTTAGTATTCTTAGATTTTCTTTTGTTTGTTTTTTTTTTTGATTTTTGATTGTTCTTTGCCATTTTGATGGATGTGTAGTGGTAGCTTATTGTGGTTGTAATTTACATTTTTCATTGTCTAATGGTATTGAGCATCTTTTCATGTGTTTATTTGCTAACCATATCTTCTTTGATGAAGTGTGTGTTCAAATCTTTTTCCCATTCTTTGAATTGGATTGTTTTCTTATTATTGAGCTTTGAGAGTTCTTTATAAATTCTGGACACAATTTATTATAATGTGTACTACAAATATTTTCTCAAACTGTGACTTCTCTTTTTATTTTCTTAACAGTATCTTTATAAGAACAAAAGTTTTAATTTTTTCTTTTATGGATGGTTCTTTTTGTTTGCTGTCTAGGAACCTAAGCTCACAAAGATTTTCTTTTTTGTTGTCTTCTAGAATTCTATAGTTTTAGATTTTATATTTAGGTCTATGCCCCATGATGAGTTAATTTTTACAGATGGTGCTCATTATCAATTGAAGTTCATCTTTTTTCATTTAGATAGATAGTTGTTCCAGCATCATTTGTTGTAAGTACTATCCTTTCTCTATTGAATTACCTTGGTACCTTTGTTGAAAATCAATTTGCCATTTCTATGTAGCTCTGTTTCTGGACATTCTATTTCTGTTCCATAGATCAATGGCTATCATTTTGCCAATACCACACAGTTGTGATTACTATAGTGTTAAAGGAAGTCTTGAAACCAGGTACTGTGAAATTCTTCAACTATGTTCTTGTTTTTCAAACTTTTTTAGCTATTCTAAGTCCTTTGGTTTTCCATGTCAACTTTAGAATCAGCTTGTCAGTTTCTACAAAAGAGCTTGCTGGGGTTCCAACTGCGTTGCATTAATTCTGTAGATCAGTTTGCAGAGAACTCACATTTTAGTGAGTTTATCCAGCTTTTTCTCTTTGTTAGGGTGGAAGTGACTGTTTTTCCAGCTTTCAGCATTCTAGACAGAAGATTATATTGGAATTCTTTTCATGCTATTTCAGAAAGGAATAATTTGCTTACATTGTTGAGTATTATAATTTACCAATTTCAAGCTAAGTTAACCTTTTTTTTTTTTAATACTTTTTGGTGAGGAAGATTGGCCCTGAGCTAACATCTGTTGCTGCTCTTCCTCTTTTTTTTTTCCCTCCTCAAAGCCCCAGCACATAGTTGTATATCCTAGTCATAAGTCATTCTAATTCTTCTGTGTGGGTTGCTGCCACAGCATGGCTTGATGACCAGTGTGTAGGTCCGTGCCCAGGATCTGAACCAGCAAATCTAGCCCACTGAAATAGAGTTCACGAATTTAACCACTCGGCCATGGGGTGGCCCCTAAGTTAATCCTTTGAAGTCTTTTTCTTATCTGGAAAATGGGAGGTTGAATCACAATCTCCGGGCTTCCTTTCAGTTCTTTAGCCAAGATCTAATTTTTCTGTGCATGATGTGATATATTTAATTTTTCAAAAATCTGATCATATTTCTTTACTTCTTGAAAATTAAATATATTTGTATTATCCTTTGCTATGTTATATTTCTGTGAAAGATGCCAGGGAATGGAAATAATGAAATAAACTGACCCTCCTGTTAATAATAATTAGTCTTTCACATTAGAAAGCCTTACTTCATGAACTTATTGGAAGCTAGAAATACATATCACCAAGCATGATGTATATGATTTAAGAAGTGTAAAAATTAATTTTGCAAAGAGAAAAATCAAATAGGAAACCTCATTCTTTTGTGAAGTTACCTCTTGCCTTTTTTCTTTATTCAGGAAGTGCTTGGAAAACAGAAATGAGGAGTTGACCTTGTAGGTCCTTTTGCGTTAGACTCTTAGAGAACTTGGTGAATGTTAAAAAAGTGAAACACCCATGTAGGGACTACCCAGATCCCACCTCCAGATAATGAAATAGATCATTAATCATACTCCAGAAGCCCCCTTTCTTTCCTTTCCTAGTCACTACTCTTCCCTCATCCCCAAACCACAAGTATGCTTTTTAAAACTTTATATTATAATCTGGTTTAAACCACAAATTAGGAAAGGAACATAATCCTCTAATTTCTCTCTGGGTATATGTGTTTGAAAATATAAAAATTAATTAAAATAAATGTATAGGTGTTTATACTAATGTGAAAATTAGATTGATTCTATAAAATATATTCATTATTATCTTCAAGACTGCTATGTTCATAGGGATATAAGGACGTATAAGTATGGTCCATTCCTAAAGGATATTATGGTGAACATAACTCTAAACTTGACCTTTCCTTCCTCCTTTCCTCTTCTCTTAGTGGAAGAGATCAAAAGACTAATGCCTCTGTTTGTGAGTTGGATCCTGTTCCCTACTGCTGTCTCAGGAACTTTCTTCCATCAGTCATAATTTCTCTCCTTCTTGTTTCCAGTAGTCTCTAGAAGCCCTTACCTTAGCATAAAGCTTTTCAGGTCATTCTCTTCTTGAAAGCAAAACAATCTCTCTTTAAAAATTTTTTTAATTGTAGTAAAATCACATAACATAAAATTTAGCATCTTTTTTTTTTATCATGAATGATATCAGGTAGGAATTCAACTTTTTATTCTAAATTGATAGTCAATTTTTCATAAAATGCTATTTCTCTATTAGTTATACCATAAATTTTCATATATAAATGTTTGTTTCTAAACGCTCTATTCTTTCATGAAACTCTGCTTATATTTATATTAATAATATACCATTTTATTACTATAACTTTATAGTATAACTTGATATCAAAAAGTTGCTTTTTTTAATCCCTGAAACATTTCCTTGGCTTCATTTCTCTATATATACTTACAGAGAAACTTTAGATTCAACTTGTTAAATTTTATTTTCAAAAAAGACATTGGGATATTTGTTGATTCATCTTAACTATTTCTAAGTGTACAGTTCAGTGGCATTAAGTACATTCACATTGTTGTGCAGACATCAGCAGAACTCTTTTCACCTTACATAACCGAAACTAGGTACTCTTTAAACAGTAACTCCTCCATTACTCCCAACCCTCTAGTGCCTGGCAACCACCATTCTACTGTCTGTCTCTATGAATTTATCTACTCTAGGTACCTCATATAAGTGGAATTATACAGTCTTTGTCTTCTTGTGACTTGGTGACTTGGCTTATTTCACTTAACATAATGTCCTCAAGGTTCATCCATTTTGTAGTATTGTGTCAGAATTTCCTTCCCCTTTAAGGCTGAATAATTACTCCGTTGTATGTATATACCACATTTTGCTTAGCCATTCATCCATCTATGGAGGCTTAGGTTGCTTCTACCTTTTGGCTGTTGTGAATAATGCTGCTATGAACCTGAGTGTCAAAACAATCTTTTAACCCTACTAGAATGTAACTCCATAAGGGTTAAGAGGATATGTGTTTTGTTCGTTATTGCATTTCCAGTGTTGTCTGACAAGTAGCAGGTAGCCAATAATATTTTTTAGATCAATGGATGGGCCTCATATTTGTCTCTAGCAACTGTCTTGTAGTTTCTTGCCTTCAAACTAAATTTAAGCTTACTAAATTCACTTTCTTGATGCCTCTTCATTCCTTACCTCATTGCAGACTAGTTTCCACCTGCCCTGCTCTACTATAACTATTGCCAAAACACTAGACACATTTTACTTCTTATATCACTTAACCTCTCCTCTGCTTGGCACATAAGAACTCTTTATTCCCTAGGCTTCTGTGGTTAGAACCTCTTCTAGCTTTTTTCCTATCTCTCTAGCTATTCTCATGCCCATGAGGGATTTACAATATCTTTGGGAGAGAGACATATAAATTAGTAGGCTCAATAAGATGTAGATTTTATAAAAGTTGGTACATGTTACTGTGAGTTTACCAAGAAAGGTGTGCACAATTCTTCAGTTCTGCTTGAGAAGAAATAGATGTGGTCAGGAGAGAATTATAGGTGAGTGAACTCATTAATGTGAATGTTAAAGGATAAGGATATGTACACTGCTCTTCTTACTCAGTACACTTTCCATGAGCTCCTTCCTCCACTGCCTTTACTTCATCTACCGTCCACATGCTGAGTTCATCCATGAGCTGAATACAACATGTTCAATGTCATCTTTCTCCCTAAGCCAGAACTTCAGAAGTGATCCCAGACTCTTCTTTTCATACACTCCACACATCCAGTCAGTCACAGTTATCAAAAATATCTATCCATTTCCACTAACACTGCTTTGACTCAGAATTTCATCATTTTTTCCTTACTTAGGCAGTAGTCCCTTAATTGACCTGTACTGGTCTTCCTATCTCTTCTCCCCAGTCTATATTTCATATTGGTGAAGAATGGACTTTGTGGAATAGAAATATGATATATAACTCCTACTTATTCTTCAAAATTCAGGTTATCCCGGGTGGGGGTGGTCAGAGAAGGCACTCTGTATGAAACAACACCTAACCAGGGTTTTGAAAGATGAGTAGGGTTGGAGAGGTGGGGATGAGTTCTATTCCAGGCAAAAGTACCAATAAAAAGGTGTGAGCACACTGTACAGAATGGTTGAAGAACTATGGAGATTTGTATAACTGGAGCTTAGAGTCTGGGTCAAGAATGCCAAGAGATAAGTATGGAAGTATTGGTAAAAATCAAATCTTAAAAAATCTTGTATACTGACTGAAGTGTTTAGATATCGTCAGGAATATCAGAAGGCCATTATTTCAAGTCAGGTTAGTATTTTGATAAGACTTGATTTTAGGATGACCTCTGTGGCTGCAGTGAGGAGAGGGACAAAACTAGACAGCAGAAGCAAGGTCAGATACGAAGTGAGTCTGAACACAGTGGCCCTGGAGTGAAGTCCAAGCTTCCACCTCATCCAAAATGCTTTGCCTCCCTCCCTAAGTGCATCTGGGTGTCTGCACATCTGTTTTAATACTAGTTTTCTTTGCATATTCTGTCATAACACCATTCTATACTGTATAAATGCTGATTTACTCCTCTGTGCCTGTCCTTACACCATAAGCTCCTTGAGGGCAGGGATTTCCTCTTTGATAGGAATACAATAACTTTGTATTTCTATCACCTAGTACATATAACAATTTAAGGACTTGGTAAATGAATGAACAAACAAATAAAAAGACATATGGATGAATGGGCAAACAACTATAGTGGAGGGTAAAACACGGAAAGTTCTACAAAGGTGCAAAGAAGGTCAGGGGAGGTCAAGATCACTTCAGATTCAGAAATCATGGAAGACTTGCTTCACTGAGGAGCTAGAGCTTGATTTTGAGAGATGGGTAAGACTTAATCAGGTAGAATTGGATTGTTATGCCACTCAAGGGAAAAGTGATGACATAAACCAAGGTACAGAGAATGGTTGGGATGTGGCCAAAGGCGTATAAAGGAGACTGTTGAGAGAAGAAGCTGTAAGGCTTGTGTTGTGCCAGGTGGTAGACACTAGGCTAAATAGTTTAGACTTAAGTCAGTAAGCAGTGGAGATGCCCAGGGGCAGTCTCATAGTGTCTACCCTGTCAGGTAAATCATTTGGAAAATAAAAATGTGCTAAGGATGATTGATAATCTAAATAAGTTTCAAGGTAACTATGGCAAGCAAATAATCACCCCTTTAAGTGTTCTCTTCTTTACTGAGCCAAGACAGCTGACCCTTATAAAAAATATAAGGTGAGAATAACACACTTGTGAAAGGACTTGTGAAATAATGAAAATATGTAGAAGTTTTCTGACTTTTATGTTTTCTGCCACTAGAAGAATCTCTCCCTTGATGATGACAAAAATAAGAAACCAAAAACCTCAAAGAGCTGTCTTCAAAATTTTGTTTAGTGATTTCTTCTACTCCTTGACCTTTCGTACTATAGGCTTACTCTGAGAGGAATGAATTACTCTATTGTGATCCATTTTCAATTATTCAAAAATTAAGGGCTGGAAAGTGGAGAGATTAATTTCAGTAAATAGACTTTCTGAAGATGAATCTGTGTGCATGTATTGTAAGTAGGAAAGCAAAGACTGTCCTAATGGCACAGATGCTTGAATGTACTGAGGGCTTCATTGTGTATTGAGTAATTAGATAAAGATTTTCTGGTATCCCCAGTGCTATAGACTGAATGTTTGTGTCCCCCTAAAATTCTTATGTTGAGATCCTAACCCCTAATATGATGGTATTAGGAGATGGGACCTTTGATAGGTAATTAGGTCATGAGGATGGAGCCCTCATGAATGGGATTAGTGCCCTTATGAAACAGAGGGTAGGGAGTTCCCTAGCCTCTTCTGCCATGTGAGGATGTAGCAAATGGGCCCTCTATGAACCAGAAAGCAAGCTCTCACCAGACACTGAATCTGCTGGCTTGTTCTTGGGCTTCTCAGCCTCCAGAACTGAAAAATAAATGTTTATTGTTAATAAGCCACCCAGTCCATGATATATTGTTATAGTGGCCTAAATGGACTAAGACACCCCAGAGAAGGAAAATGGGGGGAGGGGGATTGTGGGAATTTAGAAGAGAGAGATTTTTAAGTATAAGAGCAAAATATGAACATCACTGGTTTATGCAGACATTCATGTTTTCCAGTGGCGAGTTTTTTTCTGTCAGTTGCAATTACCTACAACCCTCTGTGTTTTGGGACCTCTTCTTCCTCTGAGGTATGAGACTTTGGTCTTTTGCTCCTGGAAGCTTTTTAGAGGCCTGAAAAGACTTCCCCTCCTCTTTTCTTTTTAAGGTCCTTCGGGAGATTTTGCAGCCTTTACTGGTCTCTGAAAGGAAGGCAATAAAGGATTTTATCTTTTTTTTAAATAAACCTCATCTTTCTACAGATATTATGCTCCCAGCTGGCTTGGATGGGATGTTCAAGGATTTCTTTTAGATGATTTAGAACATTGATGATACCAAAAGCCATTAAGGGAAAACAATAATTTGGAGTCATATATAGTATGTTATAATATTAAAGAATGTAGACCACAGTGATTTAATCTAAACTGAGAAAGGGCAGGTCTTTCTGTGCCTTGCACTTGGGAGAGCTTGTGTCGCTATAGCCTAGAGATGAAAATAGGACACAGAGAAAAATGATTTTGGCTTGTTTGTTGGTTTGTTTTTTAACAGTTGAGGAGGATTAATACATAGCTAGAATGACAGGCAGGCAAATGTAGACTGACATAATCTATATCCCCTACTTGAAACCACATGAGCCTTCCTGAATTGAAAATTGATGAATCTCTTCATCTCCTGGCAGAGGAAAGGATGACATGAAAGTAAAGGCATCAAGGGGTCCTAAGTGACAGATTGGGAAGGAGGGGGGTTAGTGTTTCACCACAGATAGTTTGAAAACACTTAAGATTTGGGGCAACATGAAACTGGAAAACAATAAAAGCAGCTACAGGACAGGACTGAAGATACACATGGTAAAATCTCTTGATGCCTTTACTATTTCCAGTTAGGGGTTATTATGACTATAAAACGTCTGTGAACATTTTTGTACACACCTTTTGATAGTCATATGCTCATTTCACTGAGATGCAAACTTAAAAGTAGAATTACCACCCTTTGGGTAGTCATATGTTAGTTTTAGAGGAAACTGTTGCTTTCCCAAGATGGCTGTAGCATTTTACACTCCCACGGACGATGTGTGAGTTTCATCTGTTACCTGTCCTCACGCTGCCTCGTGTTGTTTTTCATTTTAGCCTTTCTGATAGTGTGTAGTTATAAGTCATTGTGGCTTTAATTTGCATTGCCCTGAGGAGTAATGGTGTTGAGCACATTTTCACTTGCTTATTAACCATTTAAATATTCTCTTTTTTGAAGTGCCATGTAAGATTTCCCCCATTTTTTAAATTGGGTTTTTATCCTTTCCTTTTTGATTTGTGGTAGTACTTTATATATGCTCCGTATGAGTGCTTTGTTAGACATCTATATTAAAGATAGCTTCCCTCAGTCTGTGGATTACCCCTTTCCTTTCTTAGTGGTATCTTTTGATGAACAGGTTTTAATTTTGATGAAGTCGAATTTGTTACAAATTTTTTTCTTTTATGGATAGTGTTTTTTGTGTCCAGTTTAAGAAATCTTTGCTTTTCCCAAGATTTTGAAGATCTTTTCCTATATTTTCTTCCAGAAGCTCTATAGTTTACCTTTCACATTTAGGCTTATGATTTGTCTGGAATTAATTTTGTGGAAGATGTAGGTAGATGATCAAGATTCATTTTTTCCTATACAGATATACAATTGTTCCAACATTGTTTATTGAAAAGACCATTTCTTCCCCCATCGTATTGATGCCTTTGTTGTAAATTAATTGACTATATACATGTGAATTTAATTATGGACTCCCTGTTCTGTTTCATTGACCTATTTGTCTATCCTTATGCCAATACTTTGCTGTCTTATTTACTGTAGTTTTATTGAAAGTCTTCAGTCTGATTCATTCATTTCTGAGATGTTTTAGAAACTGTGAATAGCTACATTTGTTTGATTTGGGGTTACATCCATCTATTATAAAATGAAAAAATTCATATATTTAATATTTGATTGAAAGTGTATTAAACTTAGAACAAACTAATGGGTTTTTTTAGGTTATGCTAGGACAGAATTAGCTTTGTAGAACCTTTGCTTTTAAAATGTCGTATACTTTATGCTAACCTAAGATTAAGGGATGTTAGAAATGTACTGATATTCTCACTGGAAATTATGAAAAGATCAGAAAGATTGTTATTGACTATGCCAAATGCTCTATGATAGGGGAAAAGACTTAATTTAAGCCATAGTTCATAGGCACAGTCTATTCTGCATTATTCTAACATTCCCTCTGCAGTGATGTGCTCTTTTAGCCTCATCGCTGCATCTTCTAGTCATCAGAAAACATCCTTATTGTTTTTTAGAAATTCAAAATTTTAGGCATTTATATTACTCAGTGTCCTAGCAGGAAATAGAAGATATACCTTGCTGGGATTTTAAAGAAATTTAATAAAGCTCCTATTTACAGACATATGGACAGGGTCAAAGAAACCAACATGGCATCTGGAGACTAGCAACAGCAGGACATAGTTACCACCTCTGGGGCTAGAGCAGCAGGAAGAAATGATGTTATAGACTTCCAGTGAGAAGTAGAGACATGGAATATGGGCTACCTGACAGGAGCTATGGTTGTAGAAGGTTGCAGCTTAAACCAAGGAAGAACTCAGGAAATAAATATCCTGACCTCTTTTTTCTGCATTCTGATTGCCTGCTGGTGCCTCCTTTTGGACAAGTCCAACCAGAAAACTATAAGTGCAATCTGTAAGAGTCAGTCTCCTAGGGCATAGCAGCAGGGAGGAAAAGGCCAAAAATGGATCTGGATGGGTGGGGGTGTTGGCAAACAGAATAACTAGCACAGAATAGTTCCTTTCAACTGAAAATATGAAAGAGGGTTTTTTCTTCTTAAAGTAGTGGTGGCTTCCTATATTACTTAGGATCTAAAAATAGAGAAGTTTTGCTTTGGCTAGTGCAGCCAGATTTTTCTTTATAACATACAGAAAGTACGCACAGGACCAAAAATCGCTTCTGTTCAAGAAAAAGCAGCTTATATGTATTTCAGAAGAGTGTATGAGATCTAGCATAGCTAAATATCTTCTCTGTCATTTATCATTTGAACATTTTTAAAGTATATCTTTCTCATAAATGATTTGAATAGTTTTTTTTTGCATTTTGCAATGACCATGAATATATTTAGAAGTAATATAAAACTACATTTCTCCCCTTATAACTTATCATTTATTTAAATGTCACATCACAGAACCATTCTCTGTAAGTAACATTTCAATTGATGATAATGAGAGACTTTAAGCAAAATTTTTTTGAAGTGTTCTTTTTCATTTCCTTTTTTCCCCAGTATGTGGAAGTTTTTCAGAATTTCTTATCACATGGAAGGAGACAAGATAATTTGTCATGATGTATCTCAAAAATAGCACTTGAATATTTTAGTTCATATGCAGCACACTGTTCCTTTTCTGTACTACAATTATCTCTGTCACAGATAATATTCTGGGAATGTGCAACTCATTTGTAAGGAGAAATATGACAGAAGCCTGAACTGAAATAGCAACTGAATTAGTTTATCATTTAAATTATATCTTTAAATACCTAGGTTCACGATGGTCCGTAGTGGAAAAAATGGTGACCTTCATCTTAAACAGATTGCTTATTATAAACGAACTGGTGAATATCATCCAACTACTCTGCCCAGTGAGAGAAGTGGCATAAGAAGAGCAGCAAAAAAATTTGTCTTCAAAGGTAAAATTAATGCCCCAAATCATGAGTATAGAGTTAATAGAGATGCTTCTCTATGTGTGTTCCATGTTTAATTCTGAGAATTTCTGTAGTAGTTGGCTGTTGCTTAACAATTATCAGTTCAACTGATGATGCCACTCAGTCAAAAGCAAAATAAAAATCACACTGAAGCTAACTGAAGCCCAGTAAGCATGAAAGGGCATTTAAAAATCACAGACAAATGATACCATGAGAAAACCAAAACACTTCCGTAAATTAACCTCTCCTGCCGCTGTCCTCAGATGGTTTCTACTCTAATGGTGCACTTTCAAGCACTCATGTCACTATCAGTGAAGAACTTATCTGATGCTTAATAGAAAATGCTGGCAAAGTTAACTTGTTTGTTTACTATATTTATTTCTGTGGTCCCCCTCCCCCACTGCTATTAAACATTCTCAGAATTACATTTGTTTTTGAACCCCTGAATGGATTAAATCTTTGAAAGGCACAGTGAAATATTTCTCTTGAAAGATTATGATAATTTTTCCCTCTCTCTCCTCCTCCTTCAAAGAGGAAGAAAAGTTTGGGATGAGATAAGCAGGAAATACAGTCACCAGATAACTAAATGAATGTTGGTGTTGTGAGTGGGAGTTTTGCCTATAGGTACAGAATCAGGCTTCTTCAGAGCAGGTTAAGAAAATTCTAAGATAGTAAGTAAATACCTGCTCATTTCTCCCTGTGTACACCCCTTCCAATAACTCCCTTATGCTTAAGAACAGGCACACCTATTACCTCTTAAACTAAAATGAGCATTCATTCATTTATTTAATCATTTACCTACCAAATGTTTACCGAGTTCCTACTGTGTGCCAGTCATACTTTAGGCCTTGGGGATTCACTGATGAATAATATAGATGAGATTCCTGCCCTCAAGTTGCTTACCTTGTAATTCAAATAAGGAATGTTCCACTCAGCATGTGCTTAATTAAGCATATTAGTAGCTTAAAGGTGTATTCTGGCATTTGGATAGTTCCCTCATCCGCACTGGAGAGCTGCTGGTTCTCTGTCTGCCCTGGTTGCTTCCCAGCTGTCGGTTCTTCTCAGGTCTCCTCCAAAAGAAAGCAGAATTGCCGTGAGGATTAAGGTTCTCCCACTTTCTGACTTTACCAACCCCACCTCCTACTCAAATTTAGAAAAACTTAAGGGAGGTGGTGGCTTACACAAATGCATTTATGGTGAAATACTGTTTCGGAAAATTTATTCCTGAAGTTGCTTGTCTGTGCATAATCCATTTGCTAATTCATGACATTTTTAGGAGATGCCTGCAAGCGTTTTTCTAGTTTGAGTACTCCCATTGAAAGATAATTTCATACTCCTATAGTTATTATTCTGTGCTTTGATGAACAAGCTAGCTCTGCTTATATTGATAGCTACAAAATTATAGCAGTTAGTGCTCCTCCTACATATCTAGTAAGTAGCAGCTGAGGACTTGTCAGATTGTATGGCAGCATGATTACAAATAAATATTCTGTCTTAGAGGGAAAAAAGTTTTTAATAAAAAAAAATCCTCTGTTTCGAAGATAAGGCTATCTTAAAACTATATAAATCTCTAAAAATTGCAACTATATCTTTTTGGTATCGTTTATTCCAGAAAAAAAGCTGTTTTATGTTGGAAAAGACAGAAAACAAAATCGTTTGGTAATTGTTTCAGAAGAAGAAAAAAAGAAAGTCCTAAGAGAATGCCATGAAAATGACTCTGGAGCCCATCATGGCATATCGAGAACCCTTACTCTAGTGGAATCCACTTACTATTGGACTTCTGTGACCAATGATGTCAAACAGTGGGTATGGCTTATGTATTTAGAATATTTTGAATAATGTCTTTGTAATAGGTGAACAAATTCATTATTGCTCCTGATTTACTCTGGGTAGCACCTCTCAGTAAGTACTTTTTGTATGGGTTTTTAAAAGGAGTTTTATTTCCCTTTAGAATTCTTCTTAAAATCACTAATGTGTAATTTGGACTAGAACAAAGCATTATTTAAAGATTTTAAAATACCATATTTAGATTGGAGATTTTTTTGATCCAGATTTTGATCACTGAACTCTTTTGTGTAGGCAGAATTTAAAGGGGAATGAAATTCACCTTTGACTAAATCATTCCTTTTTGATGGCAGTCATCTTTTCTTGACAGGAGAATGTGTTCATAATAAGTCAGGCCCAGGGCGTGCTCTCATCTTTTATGCCTATTTCATCTTGATATAGAAAATGTCAAATATGACAGAAACTCAGAACCAATTAAATGCAAAATCAAGTTGTGAAGATGATGAAATCAGTCTGAGATTTGTAACTTAATAATCCATTAGGACCTTCAGCTTCTTCTAATAGAAAATTCACCTAGGAATTCTGCGATTCTTGCTAGTAGGTCAACTGATCTCCACTCTTTCTCATGTACTCTATATGGCACATGGTAGGAATTCCTTGGTATGTATGTCAGATCCCTTCAATAATTGTAATAGTGCATCAAAAAGACTGTCATTTCAGGCATAAAGAATTAAACCAACTTTTAACAAGGTATCTTTTATGAGTGCTCAGTTTATGAGTCTATGCAGGTATTCTAAAGACCTCGATATTTATATTTGCCTTTAGAACGTGCCACACGTTCCTTTACAAGCATTCAGTGAAATCTTTGTCATTAAGAATGGGTATGATTTTTGGAAATAACCGGAGGTTATTTGTGCATAAGTTGGAAAATTAAAATTTTGATCAAAAGTAACTGTAATGCAATAAGATCATTTTTAAAATTTTCTTCAGGAGTTGGTTTGAAAGTAGTTTCCAAAGGGGAATTCCAGAAATATGTTGAGCAATGGCAGCATCCATAAGTTGATCAGTTGATCTCTTCTCACGTAAATGAAAGCTCCCTGACAGCATGATGGGGTTTGTTTTTGTTCATTCTCTTTTCCTGGGACCTAAAGGAATTTCTGGCATCTATAAATATTGTTTGAATAAAATTATGTTTTAATAAATATTGTTGGAATAGGTAAATGAATGAACTTACTACAGTGATAACTTTAAAAGAAAAAATCTTTTCATTATGGAAATTAGTGTATATTCATATACTGATTTAAAATTTATAGCAAACTTGTTTTAAGATCTATTCATTTAATAAATATTTATCGAATATAAACCGGAATTACATTCCACGTGAATAATACTCCTTAAGATGATCATTGAATAGTAATAGCAAGTAATATTTGCTATTATTTTCTGAATGAAGCTTTTATTCTATTCTGAGAATAGTCCAAAAGTTTCTCCTTCAAAACGCAAAGTACTATTAACCATTTTAAAGTTTAGATTTATAAGACTGCTTTTATTATGTTGACTATATTAACATTTGTGTATCCTTTCTTTATTGTGTGCCTGTTTTATAGGTATATGCTTGTCAGCATTGTCAAGTGGCAAAAAATACAGTTATTCTAGCACCCAAACAGCACCTTCTCAAGGTGGAAAATCCATGGAGCATAGTTACTGTTGATCTAATGGGCCCATTTCATACAAGCAACAGAAGTCATGTGTATGCTATAATCATGACAGATTTGTTCACAAAATGGGTTGTGATTTTGCCTCTATGTGATGTTTCAGCATCAGAAATTTCTAAAGCTATTATCAATATATTTTTCTTATATGGACCTCCTCAGAAAATAATAATGGACCAAAGAGATGAGTTCATTCATCAGGTAAGACAAATAAACTACCTAGGTCTAGGAGCATATTTTACTCACCTTTCGGTGCCCAGCACACCTGTGCATTTTAGGGTGCTTAATAAGTTTCGATAAATTTCTACAGATATAGAGATTTAATATTGTATAGTACAAACGTAGTTGGACTGGAAATTAAGGGACCAGAATTTTAGTACTTATTGTGCCACTAAGTATTTGTAAACCTATCTTCAGGTTTCCTCAAACTAAAATAAGGAGGTTGGACCAACCAAATAATCTTTGTTTACTTCTAGCTTAAAAATTCTATGATTGATATGTAGAGGGAGAATTGACTACATAGAGAAATGCATCATGTTCATGAATGAGAATATTCAATATTGAAAAGTATGAATTTTTTCCCAAATCAAAATTAATTTATGTAATTAATGAATTTCTAATCAGCATTAAAAAGGAGGGAGCTTTTTCTCTTGTCCTGGGCTTTTTCCACATTAAAGTTAACCTGAAAAAATAAGCAGTCTAGAATATATACGAAAATTCTAAAAAAGGAATATAATAACTACTACCCTTAAGGCATATTTAAAAATTTTTATAATTGACAGGGTACTGGTATAAGAAAAACTCAGAGGGAGCTGGACTGTCTTGGTTCACAGCACCTTTCATATCTCAGTCCGAAAGAAATTCTAAAGTTATATTTATTAAGTAGTTAGGTCTTGTGTCAGGGAGTCCCTAAGATTATCTCCAGGTTTTATGGTTTACTAAGAGTACTCAGCAAATGGTTATACTCATGGCTAAGATTTAATATAATAAAAGGATGCAAAGAAAAGGCTCCTGGGGAGAAGTCCAGGGGAAACCAGGAACAACTTTCCAAGATAGCATCTCCCAGTGGAATCACACAAGACTGGTTTAATTCTCTCAGCAAGAAGTTGTAGCAGCACATGTAAAATGTTATCTACCAGGAAAGCTCATTAGAAGCTCAGTGCCTAGGATTTTTACTGGGGGCTGGTTACATACACACACTCTGCCTGGCATGTGGCAAAATTCTAGACTCCCAAAGAAAAGAAGGTGTTCAGCATAAACTGCTGGTTCGTATAAACAGTTTAGGCACAGTGAGCCACCCTTATCAGTTAGGGAATGGTGGAAACCCTCCTGAAATCCAAGTTCCCGGACACTGGCCAAGGGCCAGCCTTGTAAGCAGGCCTTTCAAAGGATAGCAGCCCCAGGTCTGCTATGTTAACTGTTTTGTGCACAGGTCCAAACAACTAAATAAGTATTTACATCCTAACTACTTAACCGTTAAAAAAAATAATGCTCATAAATTGAAAGAAAAAATATTTTTATTTCATTCTTAGGTAAACACAATTACTTACTAATGGGATGTGTGTATGTACCTGTTGACCGCTACTCAATTTCTCAAACCTTGGGATGAAACTGAATGCTCATTTCCTGTTTTACATTGATTTTTACAGAGTTGCTCTTTATCACAGCATCTACTGAAAAACCAGTTCTGTAAAGATAAGACATCAAAAGGAATGTAGCCTTATCTAATGTTGAAACTGTAAACTACCTTTAGCTAGTAGTTTTCAAGGTGTCCAGTAGATGTTAAGGGGGCCCCTTGGCAGAGTTTGGTAAGCCTGGTTAAAATGATAGAGCTGGCATCACAAATGAGTGGAGTAGGGAAGGATTATTTAATAAATTTAGTTAACAATTGGCATAAGTAACAGCTTCCTAATTGACTTTTTTTAATAATCTCTAGAGATGGAGGTAACATTCTAAGCTTAGGAACAGTGATATGAATTTCAGTGGAAAAATCACTAAATTTGGCTGCATATAAATTAGAAACTTACGTGTGGTAAAATAGCCAAAACATATAAAGGCCAAGAAATAGACAAGCAAAAATAAAGCAAATCCATGCAGGAAAGGGCTAATGTCTTTACTATAAAATATTCAAACAAATTAAGACATTTAGTCAATGGCAAAAACATAATTTGCAAGAGAGAATAAAAATAATAAACATGGAAAAATGTTCAAATTCAATAGTAATGAGTAATGCAACTTAAGACCATTTTTTGCTTATCTTATCAGCAAAAATAGTAATAATATCAAATAGACTCTAGGTAAATTATATAGCCTTCCATTACTGGTAACATTATAACTTGAAGCTAACTCTTTTGTAAAGCAGTTTGCAAAAAGTCCGCTAAGAGCTATTTATATTTTTGTCTTTTTGTTAGCAATCCTATTGCTAACAATTTTTTCTAAGGAACTTATCCAAAGAATAGAGATAATTTTTTTATGATGCTATTTACCACAATGCTATTTATATTATTCAGAGACAGGAAACAACCTGAATATCCAAAAAAAGGAAGTATTTCAGAAAAATATGTCTAGCCACATGATGAAATATTTGTTGCCATTAAAAATGATGCTTACAAGGAAACAGAAGTAACACGAACAATGTTTACCACATTAAGTTAAAAATTTAGATAAAGAATTTTATTACATAATGTTATATATACATATATTTACATAGATAACTGTGTAAAAGATATAAAAAAGTAAAATAAAAATCCTTAAGATTACCAAGGAGTTTTTTTTAAAGAATGATGAGACTATAGATTTTTACTTAATTTTTGAGTTTATATGTGTTATCATTATGTTCCTTTTATAGTTTTTAGTGATTAAAATATACATAATCATTTATTGCTTTGTGATATAAATTGCTAGTTCTTAGCAATAACTCATTCTCCTAGCCTTCCAAACGTAGAAGGCCAGCCTTCGAGCCTCCTGCAGGTAGACAAGGCCAAGGAACTAGATTTAGCCAAAGAAATTAAGTGGATAGATGTGTGCCACTTTCCGCCTGAGGTAGTGAAAACCTCATGCTCAGTTCTTCAGTCTCCGTGTCTTACTCTTTCTCTGTGGGGTTGACTGAATATTCCAGATATTACGCTGTAAGGTGGTGGAATTTCTCTCATCCAGGATTGTTCACCTAAAGGGGAACAGTTGCCTTGGAGAGACTGACCTCCAGCTGACTTGCAGGAGCAAGCAGTAAAACTGTTGCGTTAAGCCACTAGGACTTGACTGTACTTGGTACCTGCAGCATAATCTTGCCTGCCTTGACTGACACAGCAGTGGTCTGCAAAATGGGACGTGTAGGACAATCCAGTTTGTGGGAATGGCAATATTAAAACTTCTATTCATATTTCTTTTTTATCTAATAAGAAAGAAATGAAGATTTACTGATAATGTGTGCAGATTGATAATAGCATCCTGAATCAACAAGGCAGATTGTTGTGTGTCACACCGGTATGCGAAGGTATCCTGAGAGAAAAGTGAACATGTAGGCATCTGCGGTGGTTCCCTCACTCATTCTTTTGTTTTCAACAGTAATTGAATTTATGGATATCACCTGGTTTTCACCAGACTACTCCCCCACAGAATAGCCAGGTAGCTTAATTTTCTTGCAGTGAAATACGATAATAACAATAATGCGATCGCCTGTCAACCACAAGAAAATGATAGAGCTGACACTTCTAAACTTCTGGTACTGGCTCTTTCATAGACACATTAATGAGATGAAAACAAATATGAACAAGTCAGATCTGATGGGAAATTGGCCACCAAAATTCAAAATTATCAAGGAAACTATTTGAAATATTGATTTGCTTCCACCTTTATTAATGAAGAGCGTCACCCTAAGTACGTAGAGTGCTTCAAGATAGTAGATAAGGACAATATGAAGCCCTTATGAATTGCCAGTAGTTTTTGCAGTCTACTTAAAGTCTTGTGATAATAAGCCCAAGACTTTGAAAATTTTACGAAAGGTAACAATAAAAAGCCTCTGTATGAGGTTTAATGATATCAAAAAACTAAAAACCACATATGATTGAGACAGTTTGTTCTATTCGCTATGATTTAAATGGCTTATATATTACACAGAAAGCATAATGGTGATGAAATAAAATGTTTTCTTTTGTCAGCAAATACTGACAGAAAATGCTACTAAAGTGTTGAAATAAGATTAGAATATTTTACACAATGTGGGAGATTTGTTACACAGTTGGATGAAAATACAGATGTTGCCAACACAGCTTAGAGTATTTGTTAAAGTGTTTCAATAAAATGCACAAAGAACTTTTTGTAAACCTCTCAAGGAAAGAGAATAAATGTTTTCAAAGGAAAAATTACTTCTTTAATTTAAAAAATATGTCTTATGGAAAACCAAAATTGTAACCACTCATGGAATATCTGTTTTGATGGGGAGGAAAAAGGCTGTTGGCGTCAAGATAGCAAGGTAGGATCTCACAAATGGACTCATTGGATCATTTCTAGGCAGTCTCTTGAAGCAAAGAAGTTGAAGGCTTTTCCAGAGGTCAGTAGTTTAAAACCCTTGATTGTGACCTTGGATTAAGGCTGACCCAAATGACACCAATTTCTGGGATTTCTTTTTAATTGCTTTTAAATTAAAAGGAGGCAGCCTAAATTGGCACATATATTAGCTAGGAATTGGATTCAGCTGCAAGTAACAGAAAACTCCTGTCTTCCTCTCCAATAAACTCCAATAAACTCCAATAGGGGTTTATTTTATACTTAGATAAAAGAAGGCCAGGCTGTCCAAGGTTGGAAGGGTAATGGAATGTCATTGGGAACCCATGCTTCCAGCTCTCTGCTTCTCCATCTTTGAGATGTGATTCTCAGTTTTGTGCTTACAATATGGCTGCCAGAGCCCATGCCACAAAGTCTACATTTCAGAAAGAAAGAAGGGGGAGAGCAATGGGCAAAAAAAGCTTGCAACAGCTGAGTCTGCCCAACAACTTTTAAAAGCCCAACTTCCACTTTTTGGCTAGAACTTTATCATGACCACCACTACCTGCAAGGGAGCTTGGGAAATGTGATTTTGTTTTTATTCATTTTTTCCTAATTTATTAGCTTTACCTTTTTAGTTACTCTGATACTACTTGTCTTACAATTAAGCAACAAGAAATATAATAGTCTTCCTTTTTTTTGTTTTTTGAGGAAGATTAGCCCTGAGCTACCTACTGTCAATCCTCCTCTTTTTGCTGAGGAAGACTGGCCCTGAGCTAACATCCATGCCCATCTTCCTCTACTTTATACGTGGGACGCCTACCACAGCATGGCTTTTTTGCCAAGCAGTGCCATGTCCGCACCCAGGATCCGCACAGGCGAACCCCAGGCTGCCGAGAAGCGGAATGTGAGAACTTAACTTCTGTGCCACCGGGCTGGCCCCTATAATAGTCTTCTTTTAAAAATCAAGTTGATCAGCCAAAAGTTTACCCAGTTAAAACTAATAAGAAATAAGTCTGACGAATAAGGTAGGAAAAATAAGTTATTTTACATTTAACAGGCTTACTGTTGGAAGTTTTCTAAACTTGTTTTGACTTCTTTTAGGCCTTGCACATACTAAATACAAAAACAACAATAATGGTAACATTAAACGTTATAAAGTGCTTACTACTTGGCCAAGAATTGTTTTAAGTGCTTTACAAACATTTACTCAGTTAATCCTCGAAAGAGTCCTGGGTAGAATTTTCCTCATTTGGCAGTTGAGGAAACTGGTTTAGTGACGTGGCTATGGTCACATAGCTGTTAACTGGATTATGTGACTTAGTGTTTATTTGAGAAACTGTCTACTGAATTAAAATGTTATTTGAACTCAGAGTTGGTGTTAAATTCTGTTCTTCCATTTCCTTGTTGTGTGTGTGTCTCTGGCAAGGCACTTAACCTTAAAGCTTCATTTAGCTTTTTATCTTCAAAATTGGGTTAATAATGCCCCATAAGATCGTTGTAAGCTATAATGACAGTAATGTAAAACATTGTGTGTTGACTAGCACATAATAAGGACTCAATAAATGGTGATCGCTGTTTTAAACAAAATATGTATGTTTTTATATAGAATGGCTATGGTCAATGAAAAAGGCAAGATTTAAATTCTTTTGAAAACTTAGAGTCAAGGGAAAAATAAAATACAAATTTTAAAGTCAGCTTTGTTTTATATATTTTGCAGATCAATGTTGAACTTCGTGGATTGTTTGGCACAAAGCAAATTGTAATTTCTCATGCCTCCCAAACTGTGAATCCAACTGAAAGTACACCCAGCACCATCAAAACGTTTCTCTCCAAGTACTGTGCCGACCACCCAGACAACTGGGACGACCACCTGTCAGCCGTTTCATTTGCCTTCAATGTGACTCACGTGGTATGTGCCTTTATACAGTTCTCTGCTTTTGAGTTATGACTATTTCTTGGCTAGACAAATGTTTTATTAAAAATTGTTTATTTTCCTTAAAACAGGAGTCTACTAAAAACACACCATATTTTCAAATGTTTAATCGAAATCCTTGTGTGCCTGAGACTTCAGATATTCTTCGAGAAGTGGATGGTGATAATACAAGTATGTTTGCCAGAATTCTAGGTGCAATTAAAGAAGCTGATAAAATAATGGAGAATAAGACAACTTCAGCAGACCAGGTGATTCTATTTAATAGAAAACTATAATCTAAAAATCTATACAGTGATTTTTTTTTAAATTTCAGCATATATACACACACACAGATGCACATACACATACATGCACATACATATGTTGTTAAACCAAATTTTTTTCTGTCAAATTCTGCTTGTCTTGATTAAACAGTATTCTTATTAGCTGTGACATTCTGAGAGACAATAATGGGAAAGCCATGTATTTTGGAATCAAGTAGGGCTGAATTCAAATCCCTAGTCTTATTGCTTTCCAGTTGTTTGACTTGGGCAAATTACTTAACCTATCTCAATTTACCTTCTTTGTAAAGTTGGGATAATAATACTGACTTTGGAATATCATTTTAAGAATTAAATGGAATTCATGCCTACTTTTTATAGCATCTCAGTAAATAACCATTTTGTTATAATATTACTATCTGCATTTACCTTCAAGAAACTGTACCTCTTTCATCCTTTTGTTCTCTCTCTTTTTTTTGTAGATGGAGGACAACAATTTTGATGAACTAAATAAAAGCAAAATCATTGTTAAAAAGAAACCAAAGCAATTAAATCCATTTCATCTAAAAGTGGGTCATGAAGTTTTAAGACAAAGGAAGAATTGGTGGAAGGATGGTCGTTTTCAGTCCGAATGGGTTGGTCCTTGTGTCATAGATTATATTACAGAAAGTGGATGTGCAGTTCTGAGAGACAACACTGGGACTAGACTTAAAAGACCTATCAAAATGTCCCACCTTAAGCCGTATGTGAGAGAATCCAGTGAACAAGGTAAATATCTGTCACTTCTCCACATTTTTACTTTCTTTGACTGAGAAGTTAAAAATATAAGAAATTCTCCCTCCTTTAGTTAGGTTTTCTTTTCCTTTCTCATTTTTATAAAATTTGGTACAGTTTTAGATACCAGGTGGTCTGATTTATTAGAATGTCTCTTCTGAACTGTCAGGCTTGTAAGAGATTTTATTTTGATTTCTAATGCACTTTCCTTACACTTTTCCACAGTTCATGTGGGAGATAATGAACCTGTTCCACAGAAAGAAGAATTACATCTTCTCTGTTTTCACTTTTGCAATATTTTATTAGTCACTTTGTGCCTCATTTTAGCATGAAAAACAGCAATTAAGAAAATTAATGCCCAAAACAAACATACTATCCAGAATCCTGTTGTGAGATAAATATATTAGGGAACTTAAAAAATGTGATTAATTTTTAATAATCTATTATTGCATCATAGGTCATGGTGGGTACAGGGGAGGGTACCGAGTGGGATGTGCTCAGAATGCTCGAAGGTGCTAAAAGAAGTGATCGCACCCTAAATAAGGTTGTACTTGCCCCAAAATATGGTTTTGAACAGTCAAGATATTGTGATCTCTCTAACCCTTTCTTTTCATAGACTGGAGCTAAATGACATTTTCCCATAGCTGTCATATTAAATCCCACTTTACTGAGACTCTTTTATTTGGTCCTATTGTATCTGCTCCCTAAAATTTCTCTGGGGTAGATAACTGAGAGGGAGTTAATTGGTACCTTAGCCAGTTAATTTTTCCTTTTCTATAGAGAAAGATAAATCATGCATATTATTTGAATATGAGTAACAATTAATGGAAGATACAATTCAGTACATTTTTAAACAATATAAACAACTGAGTTATTCAACAGGCTTTTAAGTAAATAATAATTACAAAAGCAACAACAACAGATACCTACACATACCCTGTTTTTTAGGATATGAAGCCCTTGGTGGCTGCTCAGTAACAGCTCAACTCTGCCTCTGATCTGTGTCACTACTGTTGTCTTAAAAGCTTTTAGTGCCTTTCCTTATGCTGTGACAGACCCACTTGCTCTAGTGGTAAACTTATCTTGGACCGTTCTAATTCTGAAAGCTCACAGTACCTTCATTCTCTTTGTTAGATGATGAGTGTTTTCATTCCCCAGGTGCCTCTTCTCAGTTCTGAGCTACCCTTTATAATTTCTCCCTTCTGCAAGTTAAGTAGAAAAAAAAAAGATTATACCTGTTGTCCTTTCTTCTTTAGCCTGATTCTCCCCTTAATCTTTAGCATTCAGGATTTGCTCCCTTCTAATGTGTTAACCTTCTTTAATTAATACAGAATTTACGTATAAAATGTTGCTGTATCAGGATCTGTTTCAACATTTTGCGATTTGCTCTTGCCAAAGACTTTCTTAGAAAAGAGGCCAAACATTTTGCTACTCCTGCATATTTTGGAATCCAGTTGAGTAGAACAGTTTCTAAACAGAGACAATATAATTTTTGCATCATGCTTGAATTCTCTGCAGATATTTCTTCCAGTAATAGGAAGGAAATTGCAATATTAGTACTGGTTTACATATAAGGAACCTGAGATTGATAGGTCAAATTGTTTTTTCTTGTTAACCGAAGGAAGTACCGATCTGGCCTTCCTGCGATCTAGGTCGTGATTACTATTTGGTTCTTTTGTGTTGCTCTTATTTGCAGAAATTCAAAACAAATGTGATTTCTGCCATCTTTTCTTCAGTATCATATATTTTCCTGAAAATGTTCACCTCAGGAGCTGATTTTAAATAGTCCTTGAACTGAATTTAAGGCAAACAAAATGTGTTCCAATAAGCATCCCGTTTTTTTATTTGACGTAAATTTGGATGAACTTTAGCCAAAAGAACTATGAGTTTGTCTGTCTGTGCTTGTCAGTGCTACTCTTACCAGCCTTGAGATTTCGTAGCTGTATTAAAGACTCACTGTCCAAAGCAGATATGCTTCTGTTGCCAACTTCTTATCCATTCTTATCTAGAACATGATGTGGAGAGAGCACATTCAGTACTAGGTCTATAATTTTCTCATTGCTATGTTAGGCAGGCCTGTTTGTCATTTTGTCTAGTTTAATGCCAGGTACCTTTTCAGGACGATTTTAACAAGAAATTTTATGGCATACCATAGTGTCTCTTTGCAATCATAATGTTCCCCTTTGAAAGGAAAAATATTATTGACCCATTATTGTATCTGACATAGATTTTGAGTAGTTTTATGTGTGTGTGTGTTTGTTTTGTTTTGGGTAGGAGTTATTGTGATAGATTTGTGTCTGCCTCCTGTAAAGGTTTGAGTCTGATTTTCCTTCACAGAAAAACAAGTGAAATGTTTTTCATTATTTTGTAAGTTTTCTATCGCTGCCATAACATTACCACAAATGTAGTGACTTAAAACAACACAAGTTTATCATCTTACAGTTCTGCAGCTTGGAAGTCCAACACAGGTCTCACTGGACTAAAATCAAGGCATTGGCAGGGCCGTGTTCCTTTTGGAAGCTCTGGAAAAGAATCTGTTTCCTTGCCTTTTACACCTTCTAGAGGCTGCTCACGTTGCTCGGCTTGTGGCCCTCTTCCTCTGTCCTCAAAGCCAGCAGTGGTGGATAGAGTCCTTCTCACAGCGCGTCTCCCCAACTTCCTCTTCTTCTTCTCTCTTCCATATTTAAGGACCCTTGTCCTTGGGCCTACCCAGATAATCTCCCTATTTTAAGGTCAGCTAGTTAGCAACCTTAATTCCATCACTACCCCAATTCTCCTTTGCCATGTAAGATGACTTATTCCCAGGTTCCAGGGGTTAGTACATGGACGTCTTTAGGGGACCATTATGCTGCCTACCACAGTTATGGTCCACATGCATGAAACAAAACAAAGCTTAGTCCTATATTATCCAGCCCATGATCTTGGCTTTATTATTAATATAGTTTAGACAAAGAGCCTCCCTTTGGCCTCGTAGTTATCTAATCTCTAAACTAATAATTCAGTTCTCTGTTAGTATTGGTTACCTCTTATAATGACAATTATATAGTATCAAGTTATAGTTATTAGTTGTTATTTTATCATGAGAAAGGATGTACTAGTGTGGCAACACATTCTGATAGTTTTAGGATTATCAGGCCATACATAGGATTACTCTAGTGACCCGCCTGCAGAGTAAGAAAACTAAGAATTCTGAAACTTTGTACTTTTCTTTCTATTTGAAGAAATAAATTAATCTAAATCAGACTTTTCTGAAGCTTTGATTTTAACTTTTCTCCGTAGGGAAATTTAAAAATGTATTTCTCAATGTCATTATTTTACTCCTTAAAACTACAGAAGGAGAAGTATGTCAAAACTGCTGAAAAAATTTCCTGTAATGTCTTGAAAATATCTCCATTTTTAGGAAAGTAAAAACTTAATTCATGCCTGAGTGGTTAAGTTCACACACTCCGCTTCAGAGTCCCAGGGTTTCGCCGGTTCGGATCCTGGGTGTGCACCTAGCACCACTCCTCAAGCCATGCTGAGGCGGTGTCCCACATAGCAGAACCAGAAGGACCTACAAATAGAATATACAACCATGTACTGGTGGGCTTTGGGGAGAAGAAGAAGAAAAATAAAAAGATTAGCAACAAATGTTAGCTCAGGGTCAATCTTTAAAAAAAAAAATTATTCCATCTGGTCAAAACTGAAATAATACTTTCATCAAACAGATGTCATAGTCATAACTAAATCAATAGAATGAGAAAAGAAAAATACTTCAGTAAAGTCTATAGTGTAATGTGACTGAGTGGAGAAGTCCTTTAATATGGTGTTGGTTTACCTCTGTCATAATCTGTCTTGAGGGCAAAAATCTGTCTTGTTCTTTTCTATATGTCTAACTCAGAATTAATCTGAATCAGTACTGTCCTATAAATGTATAATACAAAACTTATGTAATATATAATTTTAAATTTTCTAGTATCCACACTAAAAAATTACAAATAGTTGAAAATAACTCTAATAATATATTTTATATAACCCAGTGTATCTAAAATATTATCTCAACATGTACATTAGGCCTCAAGAATCTTTTTTCTGGTTTTCTTTGGTTTTTTGTGCTTTTTTGACGTTAAAGAGCATTTCTCTTTCTTCCAGCATTTACTGGACCGTAGTAGGAGTTAAAACATATTTGACCTTTCTGAATGAATGAGAATTTTGTTTTTTTCTACACAATCAATGCTTGAAATCTCCAGAGTAATTTTCCATTGCATATAAAGTAATTTGTGTAGAATTTGCCCTCTATGGTTTTATTATAATAAAGTACTTTAAAGTTTATCACTCATTTAAAAGAAAAAGTATGTGTGTGTATATACTCAGATATATATGTGTGTATAAATACACTTATATAGAAGCTCTCCTCTTACAAATGAGGTTGGTAAAGTCCATTTGTTTCTAAGTCCCTTGTAACTAGAAGATTCTTAAGCTCCAGGTCTGTGAATGCATTTCCAGCAAATAAAAATGGTAACTTCTAAGAGCTTTACATATATGCATATTTTCCCAGTTGATATATGTTTCCTGGACATATTTTTCTAAAATAGACCTGCTTCATCTGTTTGGAAAAAAAATTTTGAGATAGAAAACTTCCTTCATCAAAAATCTCTGTAAGAATATTTGGAAATACCTTAAGTTCTGTGGTACGTGCTGTCACGGATACTTTGCAGCATTGTTCAGGCCTTGAATCTATGGACTTCTCCATGGCTTATTAGAAAAATTTGATCAGCAACACTTTGACCATACCTAACCTTTTTAAGTTCACTTATAAACTACTACCTAGCATTCTCCGGTATTAACAGGCCAACAGCAAACTTTGGTGTTAAAAGTCTAGCAACACATTCGAAAAGTATTTCAATTTCATTGACCATTTCTCTTCCTTCTTGCTGCTATTGCACATAGCACTTCTCATGGGCTACATGATTTTTCTTTATCTTTCATAATTATGCCTCTTGTCCAGCAATTCATCCCATACTAACATAACAAAATTCATGGTCTTACCACTTTCAATTATCCATATTTTTATTTCTGTCATAAATATGTGTATTTCTTAACAGCATTTTCAATGTAGTTATTACTTTTGCATTCATAAGAATTGGTGGGATTAAACTTAGAAAACTTCTCAAAACTAAAATACCAAGAATACTTTGTCTGATGAAGAACCAAATAGGCAAAACTAAATGTCCTCACAAGCCCGAGTCCACTTATGCCATCTGTTGGTAGAGAGCATAGCTTGGATTCATCTAGTGAAGTTTGTAAATTGAAAGTTCTTAAATGTATAAAATTCTGGGAGTGGAATAGGCCCAAGTGAGCTTTTCACATAGTATGAGGATGGCTAGAGTTGGCTCATGTTCCAGAATATTTGTCTGCTCTGAGAAACTTTCATTGATCTCCAATTTAAATGGGCAATTAATCTTCCTTTTGTTAATTCTCGAACTAAAATTTGAGGACTCTTTAAGCTATTAAAATCTTCAAGAAAATCTGTTAATGTTTTGGGAGAAAATCCAGAAAGAGAAGGCAGGATCCAGGAGGTTAATCAGCTGTGGTGGAAGAGTTCCTTGTAATGAATTAAATGTCAGGTAGGGAGGAATCCTTTTATCTACATTAACCTTTATTTATAAAGATGCTACTGCTTTATCAGTTTAACATTCACTTTGAGCATTTTTTTTCCTTGTAGTGATGATAAATTTGCTCAAAATAGAATAAAATGCTGACAAGAGAAATTTCTTGTCAATATTTCAGTATGGAGTTAGCTACACCTTACAAGTTTATAAGTATTTTGTATTAAGTTAGACTTAAATAAGCTGAGCTTTTAAAACTACTTTACTGCAGCCTACCTGCTTACACATTCCTATCATATAAGACTGATTCTAGAAACTTTATCTTCATTTTAGTTTATGACTTTATATTGTAACAATTTGACATTATTGTCCTAATATGGGTTCTATAAAGATTGGAAAATTATCTAAAGTTGTAAATGTAAGGATTCAGTAATTGTTTTGTTAAAATATCTTTTAAGACCCCATTAATTCACCCAAAAATGCTTTGCAAAAGCATATTTAAGGATACCAACATTAAAAATATAGTTTTATAACTTTGTTTTTAATCTATACCATAATCCTGAGCCCCTTCCTTGCCCACACCTACCAAAGACAGGTCAAAGAAACAGGAAAACTTGACTCTTTTAAAATCCTTGGTCTTTCCTGAATTCTATATATATGTACTGTCAAGCTTATATATCATTTTACTTACTCTTTGGCATGTATATTTATTTAGTAGATAGGAGAACCCACCAGAAGTTAAACTTGATGGTTAATTTTTATTACTTGGAATTTTGTTCCACATTTAACATTGTTTAATTCTTTTTAATGATGTTTGATTATAATTCTAAAAGGCAAACTTATGATGTTTCTTCTTTCAGACAGTCTTTATCTCCTGCAAGGTTCAGTAGTGGCAGATCATGACTACATTGGATTGCCTGAAATTCCAGTTGGAGCATACCAAGCCAGTATTCTGGTAGAAGATGCAACTATTGGTGTAGTCGAGAATGAATTACTGACATCAAGCAAGGATCGTGAACTACTAGAATACAGAAATGCCAAAATCTCTCCATTGATAGAGGATCATAGTACTCTTGAAAAGCAGACTTTCAGTCTTTTGGACTCTTCAAACCTTGAGTACTTAACTTAGCAAATAACGAAATTCATTTAAAGTTCTTCTTTAGAATTACAATTCCTTGAATCTTGATATCTTTTCCATTAAAAAAGGTTGTATAGAAGACGTATCTTTACACACTCTTAGTGACAGATCCTAAAGGTTTATTTTATAACTATTTATTTATGTAAAGTTGTGCCACGTTTGAATGTCAGTGCATATATATAAAGGCAAAGGAAGTATATAATATATAGAATTTACTTTTTCTTCTAAAAAGAGAACAGGCAAAGCATGCTTGCTTCTTAAGAAGTAAACTAAATTCCAGCTCAGAACTCTCAAATCTTTGTGTGGTATTGATCCATGTTTTCAGTTTTAATTTTTTTTTAATATTCCCCCCTTTTAAAAAATAAGTTTGAACTACCTAGAATGAGATTAATAAATATTTATTAAACCATAACAATGAATTAAGTGAAACTTCTTTGTATCATTGAAACTTCTAAACACAGTATTGTAGGAAAATATTTAGAGTTGTTTAATGAGGTCTTACAGGATACTGGTACTTTTACCTTGTTGGACAGGCGTAGGATTAGAATCTGAAACTGTATGTTCGTTTGAAAACATTTGTGCATTTCCATAATATGTATTAAAGCCAAAAGCATCCATTAATAAGATTTTTCCTGCAATCATAAAAAAGTAAATAACGATAAAATAATGTCAAAGATTTTCAACTATAATTCCTATGATATGTTTATCTTCATTCAACAATATTTGTTATAAAGCACTTTGAAGCATACCGTGGGAAAATCAAAAGATGAGTCAGATGTGTGCCTCATCCTCATGAGGGACTTACAGTCTGGTGAGGAATATAGACCATATAAGCCATGTACAATGCAAACAAGAAGTTACTTGCTACATTCCATAAGAGAAGGACAAATAATGTACTTAAGGAGGCAAAAAAGAAAGGTTGTTTATGAATAGGAAACTTAGGTTTATGCTTATGGAAGAAGGATCATTTGAGTTTGACCTTGAAGAATGTATAGGATTTGGTGAAAGAGTACAAAAGAATTAGAGGAGAAGAAATGCAGAGAAACAGAAGAGTATTGTAATGATTCACAAAAGGGCAGGGATTTTTGTTGTCCACAGTGCCTTGGGTGTAAAGTGAAGTAGTGAGGAACAGATCAGGCTGAAAAGGGAAGTAGGAAACATTGAAGGGCTTTGAATAGGATTATGGGTTGAATTGTTTCCCTCCCTCAAATTCATAAGTTGAAGTCCTAACCTGTAATACATCAGAATGTGACCTTATTTGGAAATAAGATTATTGCAGATACTAACGTTAGTTAAGGTGAGATCGCAGTGGATTAGAGTGGGGCCCTAATTCAGTATGACTCATGTCCTTATGAAAGGGACAGATTTGGACACAGACTCAGGGAGAATGCCATGTGAAGAGGAAGGCAGAAATTGGGGTGATTCTTCTGTAAGCCAAGGAATGCCAAAGATTACCAACAAACCACGGAAACTGTGAGTGAGGCGTGGAACAGATCCTTTCTCACAGCCCTCAGAAGGAACCAACCCTGTCAGCACCTTTGTCTCAGATTTGGAGTCTCCAGAACTGTGAGAGAGTAAGTGTCTTTTGTTTAAACCACCACATTTGTAGCATTTTGTTACAGCAGCTCTAGCAAAGGGCTAAATTATTTTTTATTTTCTGAGAGCTATTGGAGGTCTTTGTATAGGTGTCATGATCAGAACTTGTTTTAGGAAATTTAACGTGGCAGCTAGTAAAGAATTGATTGAAGATGAGGGAAGAAAAACATGAGGATTAGTTGATAGGATTTGCAGTGATGATGAGTAATAGAAACCTGAACTATTCTGGGAGCCTTAGTAATGAATGGAGCATATCTTAAGATCTACAGAGTATCTCACATATTTTATGTGTCAACCATACTGAACAGTGAGCGTGATACTGAAAATGGAGACCTATATTACAATTACTAATTTAAGAAGAAAGATTTAAATTATGTTTGATGTAGGCTAAGTGATAGTGATTGGGGGAAAGAAATCAATCTAGGACCTTGTCTTATACCACAGACCACATA
The DNA here is from genome assembly GCF_037783145.1 of Equus przewalskii. Classification (NCBI taxonomy): domain Eukaryota; kingdom Metazoa; phylum Chordata; class Mammalia; order Perissodactyla; family Equidae; genus Equus; species Equus przewalskii. The sequence continues at coordinate 66,284,075 of NC_091843.1, forward strand.
AATCCAGGTAGAATTCCAGAAAGAAACCTTAAGAAAGCATGGTTGTCTCAAACAGTGATACCTATCTTGCTTCCATCAGCAGGACAAAGTTCATGATGGAGTCATTTTGGACGCTCTCTTTGGTAAATATAAGTAGTAATTGTCCTTTTCTTAGCTCAAGTGAAGTAACTTTCAATGGTTATCTGACTCAAAATCAGCCTCTTTCCGTTATAAGAGGATAATTAGTGAGTCATTTTAGAATGACAATTTCTAAGCATTTTTTTAAAAATTCTGCCTCTCCTAAATAATTTCTCATCAAACAGACCTTTATCCTGTGTGCATCAGTAATGTTGGGCTATGCTGTGCTGGGTCTACAAACAATCCTCAAATCTTAGTGGCTTGAAACAACAGCGAATCCTCTTGGTTCATTAAGGGCTTGGTTCCATTTTCATGCTCCCTCCAAGATGCAGGCTGAGGGAGCCTCACCCTGCCACCATGGCAAGGGGAGAAGATGGTGCACTGAGCACCAGCTCTGAAGAGACTTGCTGTGAAGTTATGCACATCCTTCCCACTCACATTATAATGGTCAAACCTAGTCACACACTGCTCATGGGTATGGGTTTCTTTTTGTGGTGATGACAATATTCTCAAGTTAGTGATGATGGTTGCATAACTCTGAAAATACTAAAATCCACTGAATTGTAAACTTTAAAAGGGTGAATTTTATAGTTTGAGAATCATCTCAATAAAACTGTCATAAAAAGAGTCTAAACCAAAGCTTACCAAAAAAACTAGCCACATAGCCACGCCTAAAACCAAAGGACAGGAAGTACCATCCTACTATATTCCTCGAAGGAGGAAAAGCAAAACATTGGTGGATAGCTGTAATAGCTGCCGTTTTCACCTTTGTTTGCAAGTTCTGTTCTAAGCCATGTATGATGAAAGTTATTTTTACTTCCTGATAAATATCCAGTATAAACTATTCAAATAAAATGCTGATTTTATTACTGAAATCTCAGGATTCTAATGTAGAGATTCCACATACAGATTTTAAGTAAACAAATACAGAAAATACCCACCAATTATATACACACTCATAGTCCTGTCTTTAATGTTTGCAGGACCCAGTCAAGAGCAAAAATGAAAGTCCACATGCCATATACCTAAATATTTAAAAGGTGTAAATCAAGCTAACAAGCTATTCCTGCCTCAGCAAATACACCTTCTTAAGTTTACTAGAATTCTTGGACTTCTCAAGCTTTTAAGTTTGGGCAAAGTGGGGAGAGCTGGTCTCAGAGAGCCCTCTGTGTCCCAACGCCATCCTCTCCCAAGAACAACCTACCCCGGCTCGTGTAGACACACCCCTTCCCAGCTCAGGCCTTTGCAATGTGCTCTCCAGCTTTCTGTCCACCCTCCTGGGGCAGACCAGGAAGGCTTGGAAGAAGTTCTCCAGGGGAGGAAGGGCATGTCCATGGGCCTTGTGGTCTTCTCACCCTGCAGGGAGGGACGTATGCTTTAGTGAGACCTTCACCTTCAAGCAAAGGGTCCAGAGTGGGTCCCTCTTGCCTGGATTTAAGGGAGATTTTCTATAAGATAAGTGTATAGTAAAATTTGGACCAAAAAAATCCAGACATGTCTTTATGAGGTTTTGTATGCCATCTTGTGGTATTTTTATGAACAGTTAAAATATGATACAAAAGGAAATTGAGATGCTGAAATACACAATAAAGAAAAAATACATTTTGAATAGTTTCCTGGTTTGAAAAGTTATTTTTAAATATCATGATTAACATTTCAAGTGTAAAATTTTCTTACATTACCATCTAAAAAAAAGTAAGATTTATAAAAGAAAACTTATTACATGTTTGGCTATGGGATTGATTCATATACTCAACATGTATTAAAGACCTACTGTGTCCCAGGTCCTGTTCTGGCACTGAGGTTACATTAGTGAGAGACAGAAATCCCTGCCCTCCTAGAGTTTACGTTCAATAGGGTGGTGGAATAGTGACCGGTAATTCATAATGACTGCATTTCTTTACTTACATCCAATCTTAAAGTCTCATTGATAGCCTTTTGCACAGACATCTTGTTAGGATCCCTACCTCAAGCTTTGAAAAGCATGAGTATTCTGTTCCACTTTTTTGACTGTGTAGAAAGTTGTAACGTTTCATTCAGAGGTCTAAAAAGGACTGGGTCACTTCCATTTGGAGTTTCTAATCATTATAATTAATAATTAAAAACCAAAATAAGCATTTAAAAAGCAAACTCGTTTCCTACGAATGCATTTATTTGAAAGGGAAATACTGGCTCTGTGTAGTGCTGCAGCTGATATTTAGCAGGCGAAGATCAGTTCAATGCCATCAAACTAAAAAGTATCTAAATTGGCAGTTTGCCCTGAGCTTGAGGCTTAAGGCAGATGATTCTTCTGCTTCTTCTAACCCTTCGACGTCCTCCTAACCTCCTTCCTTACTTCCTCACCCCCGTCCATGCCACCTCCTTTGTGTACCCACCCACAATCTTGTTTAAAAGTTAAGGAGCACTGGATCCAGGGGACTTCCTTTTCTGACCACGTCATTGTCCAAACTTTGAAGGTCCTTGTGAGGAGCAAACCATGAAGAGAGCCATTTCCTTGGCCTGCTGGGTAGCTGGAGGAGACCAAATAGCTGATGACAAGCTCACTCCTCTCCTCTACATCCCAATGAAGCTCACTCTCTTAGTTCTGAAAGAAGAAGCCCTAGAAATTGAAGTGGAGAAAGGAGGAGAAACCAAAGGAAAAGGACTCTGACTTCTCTCCTTCCCCTCTACCATTTTCATATGGTAGTGGGGAGAAAAATACAAAAAGATGGGTCTCTTCTTCCAATAGAATGTTTTCCTATTGCATAGTAATGTATATATCACAGTCTACAGTTTCTGGGCAGTATTTTATTCTCGGTTTTTGCTCTTTCCGTTTAGAATTCCATCCTGACAAATATACACATATATTATTCATTTTTCAATTTTATTTGGTAAATAAACAGTGATAAAATAATCATAGTGGTGGTTTATATGACTCAGTCACAGCCAGAAGCAAATCAGTGGCAAATCTTCCTAGGCTTTGAGAATAGGACTTAGAGTCAGTCCCCTATTAAGTCGTACTGATCACAGACTATGTTTAATAATCACTCATTTTACCTGAGCTAGATAATGTGTTATGGGTTAAAGGGCTAATGGTTTCTTTTTATGTAACATGAAAAGGAATAAAATCCAGAATACATTAAAAAAAAAAAAAGCCTATAACTCAACACACAAAAAGATAACTCAATTTAAAAATAGGCAAAGGACTTGATTATATATTCCTCCAAAGATGATCTACAAATGGCCAATAAGCACATGAAAAGATACTCAACACCATTCGTCATTAGGGAAATGCAAATTAAAACCGCAATGAGATACTACTTCACATCGACTAGAATGGCTCTAACAAAAAAAACCCCAGAAAAATAACTAGTGTTGGTGAGAATGTGGAGAAGTTGGAAACCCTCGTACATTGCTGATAGGAGTGTAAAATCCTGTGGCCACTATGGAAAACAGTTTGGCTGTTCCTCAAAAAGCTAAACACAGAATTACCATATGACCCAGCAATTCCACTCCTAGGTATATACCCAAAGGAACTGAAAGCAGGGACTGAAATAGATACTTATACATCAACGTTTATAGTAGGATTATTCACAACAGCCAAAAGGTGGAAAGAACTTAAGTGTCCATCAACAGATGAATGGATAACAAAATGTGGTATATACATACGGTAGAATATTTTTCGGCCATCAAAAGGAACGAAGTTCTGAATGATGCTACAACATAATCGAACCTTGAAGACATTATGCTAAGTGAAATAAATCACACACAAAAGGACAAATATTGTATGATTTCACTTATATGAAACATCTAGACTAGGCAAATCATAGAGACAGAAAGTAGATTAGTGGTTACCAGGGCCTAGAGGAAGGGAAATTGGGAGTTAATTCTTAATGGTTGCAAATTTTCTGTTTGAAGTAATGAAAAGTTTTGGAACTAGATAGTGGTGATGGTTGCACAACATTGTGAATGTAATTAGTGTCACTACTGTACACTTCAAATGGTTAAAATGGCAACTTTTATGTTTTTTATATATATATTTATTTACCACAATTTTTAAGACAATGTAATATACCAAAAACTCTTGTTATTCACTTTAAAGAGGTGAATTGTATGGTATGTGAGTTATATCTCAATAGAGCTGTTTAAAAAAATTTGTGGGATGCAGCTCAAATTGTGCTTACAGGAAAATTCATGACTTCGCGCTCCCATTGGAAAAAAATAAAGGTTATAAAGTAATGAGCTAAGTATCCAATCTAATGTGATATAAAAAGAACAAGTGAATAAGCCCAAAGAAAATAGATTTGAAATCATTAAGATAATAGAAATTAATGGAATAGAAAATAAACATAAAATGACCTGATGAACTGAACCAAAAGTTGCTTATTTGAAAACACTAATAAATTGAGACTAATCTAGCAAGCCTAATAAAAAAAATAAACCTAAAGAATTTATAAATAAACAATATTGTGATATAAAAAGCATCAGAACCACATATATGCAGATATTTAAAAGACAGAATATTACTTTATTCCAATAAGTTTAAAAGCTTAATAAAATGGATACATTCTAGATAAATTTAACCTGTAAAAGTGGTTCAAGAAAAGACAATAAGCCAGATGATTTCGTCAAACATTTATAACAAAATTTAAGGAATATCTAATTTTAATCTTACACAAATTATTCCTAGTGTAGAAACGGAGGAACACTCCTTAAATCTTGTCATCAGGGTGGCGTAATCTTGATAGCAAAATCTGCAAAGGATAGAATGAGAAAGGAAAACAAAAGATCATTCTCTCATGAACACAAAGACCTAAAAGGAAAATTATCAAACTGAATCCAGCGGCCGAGAACAATATTCTTTATAACCAAATTGAGTGGATCTCAAAAAGGCAAGTTTGATTTAATGTTAGAAAAGCAATCATACAATTAACAACTACAATTCTGAGATCTGATGAGAAAGAAATGAAACACACAAAACAGTTTTAACTGAAGACAATTTAAGGAAGACTATTTAAGGAAAGATTAATGGAACCCACAAGGGATGGTGGGACATTTGGTGACCAGCAACAGCCAGAAACCTCTAGGCCTGAAGGGGCAAGGAGAGGAAATGCCCAGTGAGAGATGGGATTATGGAAGAGGGTTTAACCATCAGTATTTGTAGCCATAGAGGAATGCAACCTCTGCCAGAACCATAACAGTTCAGAACTGTGACAACTGCTGCCCAAACTGTGACCAATGGGGAGTACCACCCTCCCATCTCCCGCCAATGCCTCTCATTTCAGCCCCCATGGGAAGCCTGGGGCAAGGGAGCTTGGGGATGCAAGCAGTAAAGATCAGCATCCTAGGAAACAGAGCAGAAAAGGGCAGAGAAGGGATTTGGGGGGGGGGGGGCGGCAAGTCGAAAATAGCAAAACCATATGATCAGATGTTAAAAAATAAGTTACATAATCATCTAGTTGGCAAATGTTTTCTGCCAAGAGCTATCTAGATTGTAAATATTTTCAGCTTTGCAGGCCATACAGTTTCTGTTGGAACTTACACAATTCTGCCGTTGCTGTGTGAAAGCAGCTATATATACTAAGCAAATGGGTGTGGTTGTTTTCCAATAAAATTGTATTTACAAAAGTAAAAATTGTTGTTTGGATCTGGCCTGTGGGAGCCGTAGCTCATCAATCCTTGATCTAGTAGATACAGAAAAATATTTGCTGTATGTTAACATTCATTTGAAATTTTTAAAAAATCAACTCTTGACAAACTCAGGAGGGTATTTCCTTTTCCTGATAAAGTGTACGTGATTAAGGAAAAAAATCTATGGTAAGCATTTACACTTAATGAAGAAAACATTGAAAGTATTCTCTTTAAGATCATGAGCAAGACAAGTATCACTGCTATTATACTGGAGGCTCTAGGCAGCATATTAAGACAAGACAAGAGGGAGTCATAAGAATTAGAAAACTGATCTTATCTTCAATAGTTATAATTGTCCACATAAAGAACTAATATAAATCAGTATGAACAAAGATAATATAAAAACGGGCAAAAGTCTTGAATGGGTGCTTAATAAAAGAGAAAAGCCAAATGGCTCCTGCAAATATCTTTTATTTACCCCTGTATACCAACTCTCCATTCTTCTTCACTCTGTGCTCTGCCAAGGATCCTGGCTTCTGTGGACTAACATCAGCAGGGTTCCCATTCCTTCTGACTTCTAGTGGGATTTGGCCAATGGAGATTCCTGGCAGAAGATCAGAAGGAGGAAGGAAAATGAAGTTGAGATATTTGTTCTCGTTGTTCCCTTCCTCACTGTGGTGGTTTTCTTTCAACCAAAGACCCTGCTTTACAAGACTCTATTCTTCTGGGTTTCCAGTAATTTCTCCCTCTTCTTGTCCTTTTGGATCTAGGAATGGAAACAGCTCTATTGCTGACAGTCTGGGTCCTCCTACACCCCATATACTTCGTCCCTTTGATTATCCTAACTTGTCATTTCTTCCTTCTTGGAATCCTGATACAGCCAATAAACATATTAAAATATGCCCAATCTCATTAATAGCCAGAAAAAAATACAAACTAAAACCATTATTAGAGGTGATTTAAACCCTACCAGATAGGGAATAATTAGAGATATTAGCAAGGATATAGAGAAGACAATATAGTTATACATTATTGGTAAGTGTATAAATTGATAGAACTATTTTGGAAAAACAATTTAACATTATATAGCAAAGTTGAAGATGCACCAGCCTATAATCCAGTAATTTTGCACCAGGTTCAAGAATATGTTTATAGGAGGAGTTTTTGTAATAGCAAAACATTGGAGTCAAAATAGATATCAATAGATAGTATCATATTCATACAATGGAATACTATATAGCAGTTAAAATGAATAAATTCCAGCTACAAAAAGAACCAAAAAGCATGGATGAATTCAGGAACACAATAGGGAGCAGAAAAATCAACTTATGGAGGAAGGTAACACGTGGGCAAAGTTTTGAAGAAAGTGAGAAAAGGACCCATGTGTCTACCTCAGGGAAGAGCATTCCAGAGAGAAGAAACAGCAAGTGCAAAGGTGATGAAGTGTTTCTGTGTCTGGTGTTTTGAGGAATAGTAAGGGACCCAGGATACTGAAAACACAGTTAAGAGGAATATAAGGAGATCAGAGAGGTAAGGGGTAGAATAAATTGTTTCAGGCCTTGTAGGCCATTGTATGGACCCTGTTTTTAGTCTGAATAACATTCAAGCTCACTGAAGATATTTGAGAAGAGTGACATGATCTGATTTGTTTTGTTAGATAATCACTCTGGAAGCTGGAACGAGAACGGACTGAGAAAGGGCAGTGGAGGACTCGTTAGGAGGCTGTGGCAATACTTGAGGTGAGAGTGGATGACGGCATTGGTAGCAATAGAGGTGGTGGAACTGGTTACTATCTGTTTTATACATATATATAATTTTTTTTTTGATGAAGATTAGCCGTGAGCTAACACTTGCTGCCAATTCTCCTCTTTTTGCTGAGGAAGACTGGCCCTGAGCCAACATCCATGCCCATCTTCCACTACTTTATATGTGGGATGCCTACCACAGCATGGCTTGCCAAGCGGTGCCATGTCCATACCTGGGAACCAAACCAGCGAACCCCATGCCTCCGAAGCGGAACGTGCGAGCTTAACCGCTGAGCCACTGGGCCGGCCCCACTATCTGTTATATTTTGAAGCTAGATTAGACAAAATTTGCTGACACTGGATGTAGGCATTTAGAGGAAGAGAGGAGTCCATGATGACTCTAAACATTTTAGGCTTGCAGACCTGGAAGAAGGATAGAGCCGCGGCTAAGTGAGATAAGGAAGACTAGGAGGAGCGGGTTTGGAAAAGAAAAGAGAAGTTCAGGTTTGATCACGTTGAGTTTGAGAATCTTACCATACATTCAAGTGGAGGTATTCGGTAGATATTTGAATATAAGAGTCTGGAGTTCAGGGGATGCGATTTCAGTATTCATCTATGCACAGTTCAGAACTCTCCAAAATAAAACTTTAATTAATATGTTCCCTTTGGGGGAGGCCAAGGCGTTCTCTTGGCTGCAGAGATCTGCGCTTGCCGTTGACCTGCCACACTTGTTAATCATTGCTGAGGCAGCAATCCAGAGCATCTGGTGATTGATTAGACAGCCTCCGTGGCATTATTTATATTACCTGGCAGAGCAAACAGATGCTCTAGCAAGTTTCCTAGCTTTATGAATGACAACAGCAGAGCATTTGTCCCTTTTCCCCCTATTGATGGATGTAGCTAATGCTAACAGCACATTTAAGGGACTACAAATAGAGCAGGCAAGTTCTCAAGAATTGCATTCTCATCTGCCAGTGGAAACTGAATGAGGCAGAACACGAGTCTCTGCTGTAACGTATGATTTTGCAATCACATAGTACTTTGTCTTTGCTAAGGAATTTACAATCCAATGTAATTTATATAGATTTTCTGAGGTTGTTCCAATATCACTTTCCTTGTTTTACCTCAATTGGCAATTTGAAAACTGGAGAGAGGAGCACTTTTTTTTTTCCAGAATAAGCATCAGAAATTTTTTGGAATATCTTCTATTCCACCTCACAAACTTGAAGTCGTTAGCCTGTAATTCTAAGACTTCCTTTGAATTTCTGTCAGTGAATAATAGAACCGAAAAGTCTTAGCATTGTACGTAATTTTACTAAGATACCTACATTATCAAGGTCATTGGGATAGAGGGCTTTGCTGAAGCAATATGACATTTCATTTCACTCAGAGGAAGTTGTGTTTGGTTCCAGGGGCGAAGAGTTTTATTCCAACTGTGATGTATGTCTGGAAAACTAGAGGAGACAGAGTGGGCGCTGAAGGCAGTGAAGAAGCAGAAAGCTGACTATTTTCTGTTCTTCACACACACATTCAGCCCTTTCCATACTAGCTTCACATCTCTCCCTACTGGGAGGCCTTCTATCCCTCAGGTTTTGAATCTTAGAGACTGAGGCTCCCCGAGCTGAGGCTTCCTCAGAGGTAGAGCGTAGATCTACCTTAGCATGAGGGATTTATCCACGGCAAGAGGACACCACCAGGTAGGGAGATTCTACACACAATAAAAATTTTCCCATATCTGTGAGACTCTCCCTAAGCAAAGAAGTCAATGTTGCAGGACACCGTGGGGAAGGGTATACAGCTGGCCTAAGCAGGCCATCTACAGCGTGTTTTCACAAGTGTGAAGCTGGGCGATTACTTAATGAGGCCCTTGGTAGTAGTAGGAATGATTCAGTATTTGGAGGAGCCAAGACTCAATTTTGGAAGCCATGAAGGCATTTTGGGGCACAGCAGCATTATGGTCCAGCTGTGACTGGAAGTCTTCAGGCCCTGGGGATGGACGATGGTTCACCCGTCTTGAAAATCATTTTACAGTTTTTCTAAAAAGAGCTTTCTTGAGATATAATTCACATACCATAAAATTCATTCATTTAAAATGAAAATTCAATGGCTTTTAGTAGTCACAGAATTGTGATTTTAATCATTTAGTACAGAAACTTTAATTGTAAACTGCTTGAAACCAGCTGTGCTGAGGGGTGGCAGGAGAGAGGGGAACAGAGCAACACCTGTCAGCTGCACTCTCCTATTTCATACTGTATTCTGCCCATCATCTGGCCTCTGCTTCCATGGGATCTGTGCCCACCTCTTTGTAATCTTTCTCCAGGGCTGCCAGGTCCCCCAGGACCTCAGAGAAGTCTGCTTCCTCCATGACTTCCCCCATGTATCAGGGCACGAATGTTCACCTTGCATAGGTGAGATTGAACTTATGGTCCAGGCGTGCCCAGGCCTTGGTGAGGGCAGTGCTGTTGCCCAGCATACACATGGCCCACTGAATATTGCTCATGTTTCCCCCAGGGATGACAGCTGGGGGGCTGGTAGTTGATGCCCACCTTAAATCCACTTGAGCTCCAATTCACAAACTGGATGGTGTGCTTGGTCTCGATGGTGGGGACAGCCGCGTTGACATCTTCAGGACGGGTCCCCCCATACAACATGCAGCAGGCATGTACTTCCCATGGCAAGGGTCATACTTGACCATCTGGTTTGCTAGCTAGAAGTAGGCATTGGTGGTCTTGGCCGCTGACAGCTGCTTGTAGTAGACAGTCTTGGTTGAGATGACCAGGCATAGGTAGCCAGGGGGAAGTAGATGTGGGGGTAGGGACCAGGTTGGTTGGGAATTCCATCAAGTCCACTTTCAGGGCCCCATCAAATCGATGGGAGGTGTTGATGGTGGACATGATCTGCCCAATCCCACAACTGAGGTCAGTGTACATGGGCCATTGGACAACCAGGTTGTGCCCACATATGTCGTAGGTGGCTTCCTTATCTACCATGAAGGCACAGTCATAATTTTATGTATTGTGTGAGTGGTCAGGATGGAGTTGTAGGGGGTCCACTATGGCTTTAGAAACATGGGAGACTGGGTAAATGGCAAATTTGAGCTTAGATTTTGTGCCACATTCTACCAAGTGCTGCTTCATGAGCAGAGACACAAACCCAGAGCTGGTGCTGCACTGAAGCTGTGGAAGATGAGGAAGCCTCACAGCCCCATGCAGAAATCTGCCAGTTTTTGGATCCGGTCCAGGACTAGGTCAATGATCTCCTTGCCGATGATGTAATGGCCTTTGGCCTAATTATTGGCTGTATATTTCTTCCCGGTGACCATCTACTCTGAGTAGAAGAGCTGCCTATATGTCCCGTGTGCACTCTATTGACTGCGGTGGCTCCAGGTCCACAGACCCTGCTTTGGGCATGTGCTGGCTAGCCCCAATCTCCCCGAAGAATGTCTTGAAGGAGTCATCCCCACCAGCAGTGGTTTTGTCACTCGGCATTTGACCATTGGGCTAAATTCCAAGTTCAAGGCAGTACAATTCCCAGGAGGCATTACCAATCTGGACTTCTACCTACCACACGTGGACAAACTTGCACTGGCGCATAGCGGTCACCACCTGACTGTGCACTGTGCTCCCACCTTCTCTTAGTCTAAAGCCAAGTGCCCAACTTTGTTGTTTATTTTTTGGTTGAACCTGATTTTAATTTACTCTTATTTCTTAAAATGGCAATAGATTAACAAAATATGCAAATGATTTTGAATAACACTATATATGTTTATTTTTTGCCTCCTAAAGTGCTCATGTTAAAAAATAGCTAAACAATTTCATGATTTCCTGTTCTCTGGTTAGAGAATAGTGACTCTGTCAGCGGAGAGGACATAGATACTGTCAGTATCTGACACATGACGTTCCAGAAATTTTCAAATACCTAGAAGCTTGGCATGATGCAGAAAAAAAATTGGATGACTAGCAGGATATTAAATTATTCTTCTTGAAAACAGAGCCATCATTCACTGAATAGCTCCTCTTTTATGAGTGCACAAATCCATGCAAATTTTTACTAAGTTTTACCACCAGATGTCAGCCATTCACTGTGTTGGTTGTAACTCTCTGAAGAAATCTTTATGAGGAATGTACGTATGTGGCTCCTTCATCTATCCTTCCCTCTGTCTCTCTTTCACTCCTTCCCGCTGTGACTGCCTACCAATCAATCATCTATTGATCTATCATCTATTTATTTACTTATAATGCACATATCAATTCTAATCTATCTAAATAATAATAGGGATATACTAGGTATTTTAAGGCAAATACAATAAAGAGTTTAAATATTTACATATAGAAATATGAAAATGAAACTAAAATGTTTTCTAAACTTTGGTCTGGAATTCACGCTCTTTTCAGCTTATGAACTTCCCGACCAGTGTAATATTTTGCCACCTTTGTTTTATAACATACTTACAACTGTCACCCAGAACCTTTGAATTTTGGAAATTTTATTAGATTCTTGATACTCTGGAATTATATTCTTACTGGAAGAGTATCAATACTTGATTTTAAGAAAGGCTCTAAGGTGATTAAAAAACTAATTAATCGTTGGAAAACTTTGCAAAGAGAATTTTTCCCTACCAACAACTTGTTTTATTTTTTTTCTATCAAATGCCTTCTTGAGCATTAACACATACCTTTTATGATCCCTCACTCCAAACTTTGCCTGTCTCTACTTCCATCACTGAGCTTAACACAGTAAATTTATGCTTTCTTTTCCCTCTAGACTGTGAGCTACTCGGGTTTAGGAGCTTAGCAAGTATCTATTGATGAATGAATTTTATTCCCTAAACATGGACTGTACCCAGATGATAGAGGATTTTTGGTTGCCTACTCAGCAACCATTTTCTTCTATCTTTCCTTCCCACCCAAGTTTTGCTTAGGTATCTAGCACTTCTCTTGTGGAGCAATGGGACTTCGGGGAAGTTGATTCCACTCAAGCTTCATGCACAGGCCTGAGCGGTCTAAAAATTCTCCCCTTCTGTTTGTTAAGGATTAGCTCAGAAATGATCACGTGATGCATGTTAGGGAGAATTTTCTTAGAAATTTCAAGGAAAATGTTCCTCATTCCTGAAAGACGGGACTACAAGGAAGACTGGTGGATGAATCTTTGTAAATCCATTTTCATTTCTGAAAAACAAACAAAAAACCTAATGTTCGTATGTTGCTCAACCATATAAATATGGGGAGACTAGGGGAGTCTCTCTCAAATTTTCAGCCTCCTACTACATCATCTTTCATATCATGAAGAAAGAACATTCTAGAGAATGAACCAACACAAAGGAAAACAGCTGGGAGAGAGAGAAAGTCTTGATGTTATCCTTTGTGTCCCTACAGCCTCTTACCCTAGGATTTTTATGAGCCAAGGAGCCAATAAATTTCTCTCTTATTTTATGCGTTTATAACCTAACGAGATAAGAGTTTTGATAGGGGAAGTCTGTCTAGTCAGTTGGAAAAATGTCTAGAAGCTGAAAGGGCAGTAAGGGCATGGCCATTTGAGAAAGAAGTTGAATATGGCTTCCTTTTGGAGTGAAGACAGTGGGGAGAGTTGGTGAAGTAGGGGTGGGGTAGGAGTGAGATGAGGCTGGAGAAGTATGCAGGCCTCTGGGATAGAAGTCTTCTTGGTGTTCACCTTCTTTTCTGAGTTGAAACAGAAAATCCAGTGCCTTAGTGAAATTCTTAAAGATTTCTCTGAATTTTATGACTGTTGGGAACTATAACAAATTGGAATTCATCACAATTAAAAACTTTTCTTTGAAAAACAAAGTTGAGAGAATGATAAGATAACCCATATACTGGGATAAAATATTTGCAAATCAAATATCTGATAAATGACATTTGTCCGATGTAAATAAAGAACAACACCCCATTTCCTAAGAATTTGGACTAACTTGAGATTTTGTTACAAGTATAAGTTGTTCTTTTCTTTGTCCTGTTCAATAGAGAAAGTAATTTTTTTTTAACTTTTACTAACAGGTCTCAGTTAAACCAACATATATGATAAAATCAAGTATATTAAATGCAGTTAAGTTCAAATTCCTCCTTTGGTTTTGAAACCCTTCTTGTTGCACCAACCTGCCTTTCCAGCCCACCTACCACTGCTCCCCTAACCTGCTCTGAGCTCTAGCCCTGCTGTTAACCCCTAATATGACCAGCATCGTCCCTTAGCCTGCCTCTCCCTTTCTCAGCATCACCTGCCTTATGAAAACTCAGTGCTCTTCTATCTATCAGCGGTTTGATAGCATTTTGCATGTACTTCTCTTATACTTTATACTTCAATCATTTATAGGCTTATTTTAGCTCCCTTGCTAGATTACAATCCCTCAAGGGCAAGACTGTGCTTTTTTTATCTTCGTATTTGGCACGTAATGAAGCTCAATCAGTATCTGTTGAATGAATCCTTTGCCTTTCCATACATTTATTTTTTAATTGGATTATCTGAGTACATAGTTTATTACAGATGTGAGAATTGTGGTTGCATTTTTAAGAAAGGAACACTTCCCTTCTAATGGTGGCCAACCAAGGCTCAGAACAAGGTCTTAGAGATTTGTAATGCTTAAAGATTTCTGTGAATTCTGTGACTTCTGGGAAATATAATAGTGTAAGAGAAAATAAACTGAAAAATTAAAGTGCCAGAAGCTGAGTCAACCTAAAGAGGTATTGGGATTAGTATAATTAGAGTGATCGATTCCTTTCTTTTGGCCTCTTTTTTTAAAAAAAAAATTAATATGTGTAACAGAGTACCCAGCCAGGGATTACATTTCTGTTTTTCTCTTCTTCAATAAGAGAAAAAATATACACACCACTCGAATGTAAATCCTAGGACAGCTGGGCTATTGCCCTTCAAAACTCTGTCACCAGAACTTGAGTTTTCTTGCTTGTTAGACATTCAGAAGTGCTTACTAAATAACAAACAGGTGTCAAAAATCACCTTTGAATCATGGAAGGAAGCTTCCCTGGCTAGGTCAGGTTGGGACACTTAACACTCAGCAAGGAGTCTCTCTTAGAAAGAGATTGAGGGCCAACAGCCAGCCCCAGTCTCTGGTAAAGAAGGGCTGATGGATTACTCACAGTAGCCGAGATGCGGAAACAAACTGAATGTCCATTGACTGATGAAGGGACAAGAAAAATGTGGGATAAACATACAATAGAATACTATTCAGCCTTTAAAAAGAAGGAAATCTTGCCATATGTGACAACATGGATGAACCAGAGGAAATTATGATAAGTGAAATAAGCCAGTCACAGAAGGACAAATTTTATGTCTCCACTTAAAGAGATATCTAAAATTGTCAAACTCATAGAAGCAGAGTGCAGAATGGTGGTTTCCAGAAGCCGAAGGGAGGGAGAAGTGGGGAGTTGCTACTCAACAGATATGTAGCTTTAGTTATGCAAGATGAATAAGTTCTAGAGATCTGCTGTACAACATTGTGCCTATAGATAACAAAACTGTATTCTACACTTAAAGTTTTGTTTAGAGGGTAGATCTCGTGTTAAGTATTCTTACTACCCTCAACAAAAGAAGAAGAAGAGAAGAAGATGGGCTAAAGGAACTCTGTGAGTTTTGAGGGTTTAAGAGGAAAAACTGACCTCTAGTGTAGATTATAGGGAGGGAAGGCGGGTAGGTGATGGTTCTGCATCTATGAGGCATAGAAATAAGGATCAGCCCTGACCCAGGACTCCTGGGCCTATCAGCACCTGAGAACGTGGCTGTGTGTATAACGACAAGTGTCCAGCGCTAAAAACTTTGGCCCTCAGAGGCCAAGCAACAACTCTCTTAGGACTGGAATGGAGAACAATCTTCAACAGCAACATCATGAGGCAGCAAGAAGGAATCACAGCGTGGACGAATCAGACTTGAATATGCTCCCGCTGTGTCTGCAAACCTGCTGATTCCATGCCCCATATTCCCCTTTTGGATTAGGATTTTTCTGACCACTCCAGAGAAGGAAAGGAGGGAGAAGCCTATCATCAAAAGGCTGATAGCTGGCTTTCTGTCAATAAGAAAGGTAAGACTTGAGCAATTAAGTAGCATGATAAAAGGTATTTGACCATATTTGTACTATAAGTTTGGGGAGCATGTCATATTGGTTATAAATAAAATGAGGGAATTCTTTTATGCTCTTGAGTAGATGCTGCCAATATTTCTTGGGGTAAGAGTCAGTAAGACTCCCAGTCATTTTCAGAAGAATGCCAGCTAATAAATGAAGACAAAATGATAGAATTAGAAAATCATCATTTAAGAACTCCCCCAAAATTATGGACTCAGGAAAAGATCATCAATGGACACCAAAACCATTGGGCAAAACATTGTTAGGGAACAGGCTATTCACATGGTCTTAAAGTGTTCTCTCTCAGAAATACTTCTAAAGACAAAGTGGAAATGAAACACACGTAGTGGAGAGATTTGTTGGACACCATCTTACTTAAGTGATCAACTTTAGCATCTCCAATAATGGGGCAAATTGACATCACATGCCTTCTAATATGAGCGAGTGGGAGGTAGACAACATCACAGTCATGAATCAATCATGAGGAAACAGATGAAGCCACACTGTGAGGCCTTGTACAAGACAATTGGCTTGGACTCTTAAAAAAAATGTTTTTGAAGAAAAAAATGTCAAGGGAATTACTTTAGATTAAAGGAGACAAAAGAGATGTGATAAATACATTGTGTGAATCTTAATTGGATCGTGGATCAAAAATAGAAAACTCCAAAGGGCATGTGGTGTCATTGGAGGTTTGAATGTGGACTACATATTGGTTGATATTAAGGAACCAATGTTAAATTCTTGAGTCAAATAATGGTTTTGTGGTTATGTAGGGGAATGCCTAGTTCTTAGGTGATACGTGTTGAAGTATTTAGTGTAAAGGTTATGATGTCCTCAACTTATTTTCAAATGGTTCAGCAAAAGTAAGTAGATTAGAGAGAGTGTGGGTGTGCATATGTGTGTGCACATGTGAGAAAGAGAAAGCAAATAGAGGAAGATTCTAATCTCTGGTGAATCTAAGTGAAGGGTATGTGGTGTTCACTGTAATAGTCTTCAATATTTCTACAGCTTTGAAATTTTCAAAGGAAAAAGTGGAGACAAAAGAATAATAATTTGCTTGTGTGTTTATTTTGAAATGAACTGGATTGATGGAACCAATGGTTTATCTTTTTACAACTAAGGCAACTACCTCTTTTATTGATTGGAAGCTACCCGTTTACGTCAGCCTTGGTTGAGTGGAAATCACAGTATAAATGCAACTTTTAGGCCTCAAATCTCTGCTCTTGGTCCTTTGTATATTTTTTATTGTCACTATTATTGTGATAAATCAAAGTTGAACATTTCTTTTTGTATTCAGTATTGTTTGTGGGAATTTGAGGCTATCTTGATTTACACATTGGTATGACAATCATTCAATGTCCCTCTTTAATGTAATAAACACCACACAAATAGCTATTTCAGCAAACCCCTTTATCTGAGAAATACTATGGTTAAGTGGTTGTAACATAGCAGTAGTGAATATCTATTTTTTATTCCTAGAATCTACCCTTATTCAACTGGCAATGGTATCTGAAGTTTTCTTGGGGAAATGAATTTTTTTTGAGGAAGATTAGCCCTGAGCTAACTACTGCCAATTCTCCTCTTTTTGCTGAGGAAGCCTGGCCCTGAGCTAACATCCGTGCCCATCTTCCTCTATTTTATATATGGGATGCCTACCAAGCATGGCGTGCCAAGCGGTGCCATGTCCGCACCCGGGATCCGAACCTTCGAATCCCGGGCCGCCGAGAAGTGGAACGTGAGAACTTAACCGCTGCACCACCGGGCTGGCCCCCGGGGAATGAATTCTTTAGAAATCATTAGTGTGGTTGCTGTGGGAAGTGACTCTGCCCTGGTTCCATGCATCACACTTTCCCTGCCCAGAGTGACTGAGGTTAGTACATGTGAATATCAGGCCAGTTAGTCAACATAGTGGAACACTTTAGAAAGAGAAGCTAGCTATCTCAGAGTTAATGCTGGTAGGATTTAAACCTAGACCTGCTAGTTGCCACCTTTGTTACCACATATGTGGAAAGTCTGCATGAAAGTGAATCCTATATAGAAGAAAGCCAGACTGACGGACGGAGGGAAGCAGAATCCTGATAGCATCATTTGAATCTCTGGATGTAGCCATGCCTGGGTTTTTCAGTTATGTGAATCAATAAATAATAACTTTTTCTTGATAAATTATTAATTCTTATTATTTTCATGATTATTTATTATATCATCAATTCCTAATAAGTAAGAATTGTTCTTAAACCTTCTTGAATTGAGTCATAATTTATGACTAAAGAAGTCTGACTAATACAATGGTATATAAAATAATCAAATCGAGGGGCTGGCCCAGTGGTGTAGTGGTTAGTTTGTGCACTTTGCTTTGGCAACCTGGAGTTCACAGGTTCTGATCCTGGGCACGGACCATCACTCGTCAAGCCATGCTGTAGTGGCTTCCCACATAAAAAAAAAAGAGGGAGATTGGCACAGATGTTAGCTCAGGGTCAATCTTCCTCACCAAAAAAAAAAAAAAAAAAAAAAAAAAATTCAAATCTAGAACTTGAAATTTCTGCTCTTTTTGATCTTAACCCAGTGTTCTTTCCAAACTCAATTTTGGTGACGACTGGGTCATACTATTGAATAACACTGTCTCCTTATTTAGCAGTGAGTTGTAAGAACTAGTATAATTGTGTCATTTCATCCACATGCATGCTTATCCCTCAGTTCCTGGACAAAGTATTTTCTTAATGACATAGAGAATGATATGGTATAGTAGAGGAAATAAATAGAGCATTCTCAAGTGCCTGGTTTATTCATTTTAGGAGAGTACATATGATGAAATGCATTTTTGCTCAAAAATGGAGAGTCCTGTCTTCTATTGTCAAATTTGTTTTTATAAACTCTTGTCTATTTCCTATTCTATCTTGGTACATCTTAACTTGAGCACTTTATTATGAAGTCTTCATTGGTAAACCCCTTCTCTACGATGGTACGGTGTGTACTCAATTTTAGAGCACAGAAAATACCTGTCCTTGTTTCGTTCCTGTAGTTTGCACATATGATTGACATCTTTGTGCTTTGGTGTTTCAAAAATTTTAAGGCTACAAGGGGGAGTACATTTATTATCATCAATATATTCTCTAGAATGAATATGCTCCCTTAATTAAATCATGATGCTAGAAAAACATACCAGATAGCTTTGGTTGATTCTTGCCTTTAGATGTGATTAAAAAAATGTCTATCACGATGATCTGCGGAAGACATCACTTGTATTTTGTCTTTGATGCTTTTTTAAAGAAGATTATAGGGAGGCCCCTAGTAGCCTTTCTATGCATCTAAGTTATTTCCCCTGGTGGGATACTCACTGTTAGAGGACTAAAGGGAGAAGCTGCTGGTAGGTAAGTTCTGGCCCTGAAGGTAACTTGCATCTGAGTTTTTTGCGATCTGGGTTTGATGACCTGGGATTAATGACTTCTGGGCCTAACCATTACTCTACAGCGACCACATTTTTGAGAAAATGGTCTTGTGTGCCTAATAATTTGTTTTAAGGCTCAGCTATTCTCTGTAGGACTGTGTTTTTGGAGATGGCCCATGCAATACCTGGATCCAAATCACCAGGGGTGCTTCTTAGAAATGTAGATCTCTGGGCCCGACCCAGTGTAGTGAATCAGAAACTCTAGGAATGGGACAGTCAGTTTTCTTAAAACAAATACCCCTAGTTAATTCTTATACTCACTGAAGCCTGAGAAGTAATGCTATCGGCTACATCCACTTTGACTTACATCAATTTTGAGCTACTAGGTAGGTGACGGTCTGGAGAATAAGCCCTAATACTAAGACTATGGCTTCCCTTGTCATTCAGCTTCTTAAATATTCAATTATATAACATCTGAGTGAGAGTTTAAAGATGAATGGGAAGTTCTGACGAAGAATATGCTGATTTAATAAACTAAGGAAGAAAGCTTAGAAGATTTTATGCATATGATAATTCAGGGCCAACTCAGTGAATGATAAAGCTATTCTTTTAACTCTCCCAAATAATATTCTCTAGATAATTTAATGCAAAAAAAATCAGAGCACAGCTGTTTATCTTTGCCTTTTTACTAAGTTAATTATGCCTATTTTAATTATCAATTTAAAACACTGAACAATTAAGGCACTCAGATCTTAGTACCAATGGTCATATCAAAACATTTCAGACCTATTTTCCCTCTCTAAGAATCTGCAAACTATAATTTATGTGAAAATCTAGCTATACATTTGTAGTAACAGGCAAAGTAGAACAGCCATTCTCAAAGACAGGATTTTCAACTCTGCCTGCGCGTTAGAATTACTCTGAGAAATTTAAAACATGACCTATATCAATATGTTACTGTAAGCCGACTAAGTCAGGATCTCTGGAGGTAGTGCCCAATTTTTCTTACATTCTACTGTGATTCTACTGTGAAGCCAGGAATGGGATCCACTCCTTTAGGCACTTCCCAGACAGTGCAATCTCTGACTGACTCAATAAACGACGTTCAGCTAAGAACAATAATCCATAGAGAGATTGCCTGAAGTCAATGCAGTTCATTCATTTCCTGTCTACCATCTTTAATTAAGCCAGGTTGGTAGAATAAGGGGGGGGGGTGTACTAGGACAGGATTGTAACATCCCAGCACACTTTCTTTTTCTGAATTTCCTTTTTATAATGCTATTTGCTAATATTAGGCATATCGTGCCACATGCTATATTAAGGAACGTATGTAAGAAGAGACTTGCCAAAATGCATTTGTCTCTCTATGGATATTGTTGAAGATTTTAATTATACAACTTGGTGCTATCTTTCAGAAGATACAAGGGAGCAAATTTTTCTCGTCTTACTATTAGGAATTCTAAACTTTAATGGATTCATGAATTATGTAACGAATTAGGTTTTATTTAATGAGCCACTAGAAAGTTTGGAGCCAAATTTTCTCTCCATGAGCAGGTGTCATAGGAATTATTCCTATATTAATTTTTCCATTTTTATCCTTGTTGTACTTTTTTCTTTCTCACCTCCTTATAATTTATCATTTTGACCTATTTTTTTTGCATCCATTGAGCCATTGTAAAATTGTTTAGGAATAAGATTAGGTGTACAAAACATTAAAAAATGTAGCTAATGGAGATGATGATCAAATATTGCACCAAAAAAGATGGCTTTAGTGCAAGTTAACTAATTTACTCAATGTAAGAAAACTTGAACAGCATCAAAGCCAACCTGGAAAATAAGTGTCTTGCACTAATTCTGACGTTAAAATAAAAATATGTCAGATGCAGTGAGCAGGCACACCTACATCAGAATAATGATGTTGTGATTCTACATTTACATATTTACCACTGATACAGTGAAAGAAGCAGAAAAAGAGTAGTCAGAGGGAGGAAAAATGTATCTTCATTTGAGAGGGAAGATCACAGGAATCAAAAAAAAATCAAGTTTGTACCTGGGGAGGATGCTCAAATAAGAAGGTGAGGTGAACATATGAGAAGTGATAAATCTTTCAATCAGATTCTCTTTGCTATCAATTATGAGGGGAAAAAAATCTGGGTTACGTTTTTTAAATGACATAGCTGGAAGACATTATATTTTTGCAAAGTAGCCTGCATTGTTTTCATGATTGGTCAATTACATCTCTAATATCTCAACTACTAAGATGCCTGCACTGTAAGTAGGCATTTTGAAGAAAGGGCTCTAGAGTCTGATTATTACAAAAAGGAAAGTTATCAGGTTCTTACTAAATTGCATTGATGGATTATGAAAAAGGTGTTTTAAAAGTAAATTTGTAGTCACTATAAGAGATGAATATTTCTATGAATACACAGGAATTTAGCTGAAATTATTCTTTAAAAAGAAAACTATGAGTAGTAACCTACACTGATGAATTTATTTGCATATGTAATTTGAGACACAGGTTTCCTCTCAGCTATGATCACCTTTTATTCAAGTATTTACCTTCTGATTGATATACAGGCAAACACTCTCGTTGAATCATCAGAGAGCCTGATTTTACACATGTATGTAAGCTCTTAGGCTGGTTTTTAATTTGTATCAGCTACATAACAAAATATCTTCTTGATTTTAATACAATACAACACATTTCTTTTGGTTGAAGACATTGAGTAGGTTTCACTCAATCTGTGGTTTATGTAATTATTACAAAAGTATACAAAACCCTGGACATATGCAAAAATTGGCAAAATACACTCTGACAGCTAATGCTCTGAAAACACTTTATTACACAAATTACATTCAGATTCTGAAAATAGTGTTCTAACAGTGTAACCATCTAAAAATAAGACATCCCAAAAACACACCAACTAAAGAAGAAAATTTAAAAAAAAGAATTTAAATAGAGACTTTTTTCTTTCCCTTGTTGCAATATAATGTTAGTGATTTTAAAAAAATAGAAGAAGATTTAGCAGCTTCGTCGTCGTGTAGCACAAAGTTTCTCTTTACTGCCACAGGCTGAGAATGCTGAACAGGAAAGGCACCAAAGAAAGACACTGGCAATGGAAGTGCTATTGGGAAAAGACTGTGTCCAAGCAGAGAATGGGGCTATTTACACCTACAGAAAAGTCTCAAAATGTAAATGAGCAAAGCTTCCATCATTAAATTAGTAACGTGATGGAAGAAGAGGACTGTTTCTCTATTCTATGTTCAGATAAAGACAATGGCACTGTTATGAACTTTTAGGAAACTCCTCAACCAGAAACAGAAGCCAACTAAACCAAAACGAAGTAAATAAAATGTGTACAGTCCCACACAGACTAGTACAGTTTACAATTAAATACACAAAACTCTAATCGTGCTAAAGGGAAAGGAACCTGGCATTCTTGGTAAATCTCATCAACTAAATCAAAGCCCAGTTTTCAGGAGGAGGAAGGTGCAGGTGCGGGCAGAGGTGCTGAATATTCTTCTTCTGATTCACTTCCGTCATCCTCATCTTTCTCCTGGTCACTCCCCTCGGTGCTGAGCCGGTCAAACCCTTTCCGACTGTAGCCTTTACGGCTCGCAAAGAAATTTCCGAGGTTTAAGCCTCCACTTCCTTTTCCTGAAGAAAACAAACAATGACATAGAATTGAGGTAAAGTTTGCACAAAGGATTCTCAGTTTCCTTGTAAGTTCTTAAATGGTAAACAAAGTTGGAAGGTGGGGATGGGAAAGGGTAGATATTAGTTAAAAAATAAAAAAAGACTGACATACAGAGAGACTTATCCTACAGAGTTGGAAAGATATTACTCCATAGACTTGGGAAAAAACAAAGCTCCCCAGGATTATGTGTTTCTGCAGGATTATTTCAGATTCACTTTTCACCTCCTGCTTTGTCCAGGCTCTCTGGAATTGGCATCCCATGAGCAGCTCTTCATTTCAATGACTTTATGGAAAGGTCATCTTCACTCTGACAAGTACTGACATGCTGACAGGAGTGACAGGAAATTTACTGAAGACAAATGAAGCCAGATAAAAGGCAGGCGAAGAGAATTAGATAATATAGAATGGCAAGATGGGCAAAATGAAACTAGGAAATTTGCTGCCGTAGCCACGCCTTCGGTTTAGTTTATGGTTTGCATTCTGTACTTAAACACTGGGGGATGCTATGCTGAACACAAGGAGTTTAATTTTCAGAGAGAAAATAAGAAATCTCTCCTTGCTCTTTAAAAGACATGAGCTTGTTGACTTTGAACCAAACGTGAACGATTCTAAAAGGTCACAGGCATACCTCTAAGTCTTCCCAGTACTCTTCCTGAACTTGCCTCGACTTTGTGTTCAGACTCTGCTAGAAAAAGACGGCACATTTCAAAATGAGTCCCAATCACCCTCCTCAATCCATGGGCTCAACTTTCAATACAAAATCAGGAATTCATAAATGATAACAAGGCCTGGCTCTTGTCTGTATGCAATTCCAAGGAAAAAGAGGCAACATATTATTGTGATGTCTATAAGGGCCAGAGCTGGGTTTGACACCTGCCTGTGTCTCTTACAGGCTGTCCAATCTCCATGAATTACTTCTCTGAGCCTCAGTTTTCTCCTCTGAGACAAGAGGGATCACTGACAATCCCTATCTATCTGTAAGGTTTAGATGGGCTACTGTATGTGACGTGCTTAGAACCGTGCCTGGTACATACAGAGTAAATGCTCAATAAATATTAGTTATTTTTATTAGGACAAAATTAAGTTATCAATAATTTGTAAATTTGGAAGCTTTGCTTAGTACAAATATTAGGAATATTTGTCTTAGGCTTTAGTCTTTCTATTAAGAACAGTGCGTGTCCTGCTTGAGAAAGCTTTCGATTCATGTACGTTATCTCCCCTTTATATAAGACTTAAGTAAAGGCAAAGGACCTGACCCCGTGAGGATTTTCAATCATACAAGATGACCCAAGTGCTCCTCATGGGGCTGCCCATCCCCATGAAGGATCAACTTTCTTTCCTTATAGGGAAGCAGAACTCCTGATGGACTTCACTTCATTTCTTCCCTTGCTGTATATCTCTCTGCACTTTTGGCCCTGGCTTCCAACATTCCTTAGGGGAAGCAAGGCTCATGGTTCTCCTAAAAGTCTCTAACCAGGAGTGAAGGCAGCATCCTGGAGAAAGCTAGCAGGTGGACGACAGAGGGAAAGCAGAGGAGTGCATGGGGAGAGACAGGCAAGCAGGAAAGAAGAATCTGAAAAAACTGTTAGAAAGCCAACAAATTAGACTGTAAGTTCTACAAGGATGCAGGACAGTCTTCAGTTGGTTTTGCATCCCCTGTGCCTAGCACAGTGTCTGATGTGGAGCTGACATGTATTAAGGATGTTCTGAATAAACGGAAGGTCTGTTATGAGGGTTACTAAAAACCCTCAAAGATTGGATAAGATCTATCAAGAACAAATGTTGAAAAAATATGAGAGGCTGATCTACTTTTAGAATTAAATGCAGAGATTGAGCCATATGGAACTGCAATTTTTCTAAATAAAACATGATTGAATAATTTCATATTGTTCATAGTTTCATAATTTCATATGGTTTGACACGGGTCTCTGCCTGCCCATCACATTCCTGTAGACTCAGAATTCTGTAACAGTGCCATGTCACACGTGCTTAACAGCAAACAGGAGATACTTCCCAGCCACTCCTCGACTCCCCAGCCACTCCTCCTTCCAGTGTGAGTTGATTACCAACATTCCTGCTACCTGCCCCCAGGCGCCACGTGTTCCTGATATTCTGTGTGTTTATTACCGCTCTTACCACCCTCAATTACTACTTTCATGTGTCATCTATTCTGTGAGCTCCTCTTAATTATTCATTCTTCTAACAACTATTTATTGAAGCCCTAGTGCCAGGAACTGTTATTTGTGCTGAGGATACCTCAGTAAACAAGTAAACATACAAGATTCTTGCTCCTTTGAAGCTTCCATCTAACTCCATGAAGATAATGACTACATTTATCTTTGCTCCTGCTTACCACAGTTCCATACACATAACAGGGGCTCAACAGAAGTCTTTTTTGGGAAGAGTTAACTGTATTTTTGCAGAGCTTTATTGACTGCAGATGAAAAACAAAAGAAAGTCCTAGAAAAATTCCCTTTCACAACGTATTAAATTGAATCGTCTGGTTTTTGTTTCTGTGTCATGGCTTTGCCGTGGGCACTGAATCCCCGCCATGGCCGCCTTGGCCTGAAAGAGGATCAGATGCTGTTTCTTGATCAAATGCTACCTCCCACCTTGGTCTATGGATTCCTTCCCAGACGCAGCTGTAGACTCTTGCCTTAGGACCTGGGGACCCAGCCAAGGGACAGCTCCTGAGATGTGAGAATCATGGGTTGGATTATTTGTTTATTTATTTGGATGCCCTGAAGGGAACTCAGCTCCTGGGTTCTAGACTATAATAATGATTTACTAAAATATCGACGCCAGTACTGGACCCTGCCTTCTTTGGTTAGGGAGGGCCAAAAGCCAAAATTACGACTATTTAAAAACTACCAAATAGTTTGTTATAGAATAGTTGGTTTCCTGAGAAAGCTAAGGTTTAAGACAAGTATCTTTTATGTCTTCTTATGACTTTCATTACTTTATTACCAATGATTATTCCTCACAATCATTGGTGGTATTAATTGAGCACTTACTAGGTGCCAGGTACAGTGATAAATACTTTATGTACATTATTTTACTTAATCCTCACGTGACCTTGTGAGTATTTTATCTCCACTGTATAGAGGAAACTGTGGCTTAGAGAGATTAAGTAACTTGCCCAAGGTCATGTAGCTAAGAGCTAGAGCCAGGACGAGGCGGAAAATTACAACTCCCAATAACTGAGGCAGGTATGTTGAGGACTGGGCTTGTTTCTAATAGCAGGGGTCTCTGCCTTCCTGACCCTTCAGCTAATTTCTACTGACTCTACTTATCTACATAGTTTCATATGGAGACATTAATTAGGCTTAAGTCAATTGCTAAAAGGCAATATTAAAGGTTATACTTTAACTTAACTATCCAAATTTCTAAGGCTTCGGATATATTTTCTACTGTGATACTAACTACAGACAGTATTTGGAACATAGACAATAACGTCAAAAAAGGTAGAGAGCACTTAAGAAGAACACTGATAAAAATCACAACCGAAGTTTGAGGATAAGGTCAAACACTCTTTCAAAGGTAGGTTCCAAGTTCAAGGGGCTCATTTTACTTGCCTCCAAAGGCCCTTGATTTTTTCCACCGAATAAATATGGCAATGGCCAGCAGGACAACCACCGGAATAACCAGAAGGGTTGTAATGAGAACAACGGGCACTCCCGAGCCTGGCTCTTTGATCAGTTTCTGTTTCTCTTGCATCTTCTGCAATTCTGAGGAGGCGGGTTTGTTCTCCATTTTGGTTTCAACAACTGCCTCGGATTCTTCAGGGAAAGAAGAGTTCACAATATTCAACTGACTCAAAGATGCCAAGACCGCCCCCTCCCACCCCTACCCAGTCAGATCAACAAATGCTCCCAAAGAACTTGTTGAGTTAATGCACGTGGGGCTCATGTTTCAATAACTGAATCTATCAAGCTGGCAGCAGGTACTGTGATTAGAAATTTCCACTGAATGGTTTTTCACCTTAAAGTGATTTTCTTTGGTTCTATGCTTTATTCCCTCTTTAGCGATAATTCTACAAAAAATATATCCTCCTTTCATATTTTTTCAAAATTAAAATCAACAGGCAGCATGGTGTACGGGACAGAATTGGTATGCACACTGGAGTCAAACGAATCTGGGCTCCAATCCCAGTTCTCCTACACAACAAGCTGCATAACTTTGGGCAAGTTACTTAAATGATCAGGGCCTTAATAACCTCATCTGTGAAACTGTGATAACAATGCCTCCTTCATAAAACTGCTGAGTGTAAATGCTGTCATCAAGAAGGTGCTTAATAAGCATTTGCTTCCTTGTATCTTTAGTTTATGAATCTCTTTCAATAAATTATTGGTACATCATATGCACAATTGCAAGATTACAAACTGGAAAATGGAACTGTGTCCTTTCGAGGTTCATTTCTACAGTTCCCAGGAAACTGTAAGTGCACACGGATGCACTGTATATCCTTTGGTTGTTGATGATAATAACTTTGACAACTATTCTGTGATATTGGCACATACTGGGTAGATATCAGGCCTAAAGTACTGTTGCAGAAACTGATGCAATGAAGTCATATAAGCTGCTGCGGGGATCTTAATAACTACTGACTTGAAAATGAGGTTGACCCCTGAGACACTCTTGTCCCAAGAAACCTGTGTGTGTTTGTACAAAAATCCTAGTGTGCAAAGGTCAGTAGTTACAACCATCTTTGCCAAAAGGCTCACAAGGTTTCTGGAACTTCAATTTCTTGGTGTGCCCTTCTGCCCTGTGGTACAGAGTACATCATACGGCCTCATGGAAATTTTGATAGAATGACAGGCAAAGGTGGTTTAACATCATCAGGAAAATCTTCGGTTAATGTTTAATGTGGGTAGACACAGCTTAGCAGCTTGCTGGAACACATCTCCAAGGAATCATTTCTCAAATTACTTAAGATACTGTAAACACAATTTATAATACACACAAATGGAAGTGTTTGTGTGCCTAGAAGTTTGGAACTCTTTGCTTCAACGTTCTGAGCCAGCCTCCTTCATGGTCTCAATTATATCTATTGAGCACTTACACTGTTTCAAGCATTGATCTCATTTAATCAACACACCAAGCCTATGAGTAGGCACTATTATTATCACCATTTTACAGATGGCCCCATGGTCTTCATTTCCTTCCCTGGGCTATGGTTAAGGGGAGACCGTTATTTGTCTTCTTATGTCCACTGGAGTGGCTCTTGAAACTTCAGCGGGAGAGAAGGAAAGGGATTGGTTCTGAGACCTACATGGTTCAAATTTAACCTTTAGTCTCAGTTTCCAAGAGGAATATAAGTGCGATCTTACTCTTCCTGACTGCTGTTTTGTCTTTTTCTTCATCACTGTATAAAAGGTATATAAACTGTTCTGTATTTAAGCTCATTCTATATTTAAGCAGGAAAATAATAATAAATAAATGACAAGAATGAAAAAAATATAGGCCAAAGATGTAGATTTGTGGTCAAGAACTTGTTGCCTTCGAAGAAGGGTTTGTTTCTATTTGAAGGTGACTATAACCAGAGTAATTACATAGCAATTTCTACCCATTATTTAGTAGGTTTCCCTACACCCAAGACAACGGCTATATCAGCTCATATCTAGTTTCCTTCACAAGACAGAGCCAGGACTGGGATCCATTAAAAGGAAAGAACTATGAAGTAGGTGATAGACTACAAGAATCAGTTTAGCATTCATAGAAAGTGGGCTGAGAATGAGGTAATGAACTTGCTGAGATACACACATTGTGCTTTAGAAATTCTTGATTTCCACACCCCTTCTGGTACTCAGAGTGTCATCTGCTAAAAATACTTGAACATTCTAACTTTGGAACCAGCTGAAGTATGTTTAGATTTTAAAAGATGCTCTACGTTTTAAAGAAAGAGGATAAAAATTTTAAATTTCTCAGTCTAAAAAAAAAAGCAAAATTGCTGTTCGTCTCAGGAGCCTTTGTAAGTGGAATAAAAAGCCTGAAAAATAGTTAGCATTTAAGATTCTAAGAATTTCATTCAAAGCATAAAGAACAATCCTAATTCTGCCACTTCTACTTTTTTTTTTTTTTTTGTGCTGAGGAAGATCTGCCCTGAGCTAACATATGTGCCAATCTTCCTCTATTTTGTATGTGGGTTGCTGCCACAACATGGCTGCCAATGAGCGGTGTAGGTCTGCGCCCGGGAACCGAACCTGGGCCGCCAAAGCAGAGTGTGCCAAATTTAACCACTAGGCAACAGGGCTGGCCTCACTTTTACTTTTTATCCTAAATTCTTTAACTGAAAACCCTGGCAATCTGGAGCATCCCTGATGAAGGAGTGAAGAAGCTCTAACATTAGCCAGGACCCGAGACTTCTGGAAGATAGGACATACCCATATGACATTCTTCTACCATATAAGATGCCAGATGTATTCCATCTAGAACAAAAATGCTTCAAACAAGCTCTTCTGGCACCTTTACAGATAGTTAGAGGTAAAAATAATTTTGAAAAGCTGATGTATAAGAAGTTTTCTTCCTTCTTCCTTAAAGCAATGCATTTCTAAAGGGAGGCTAGGTGCACTGCTGTGTGAGCTCACACATGCGAGCATGCTCAGATCTCTCTCCCCTTGACAGAAGGAGAGAAGCCCAGAGACCATTTGGAATTGGAATTACTAGGACAGGAGAGGAGGGATAGTTCTAATAGCAACACAGTGATTATTGCCCAGTTCATCACAGAACTGAGGGCTGAAGGTTTTAGATGGCTTCTAGCATGTAACATTTTAGAAGACATGAAACGTGCATATAGAACCAATGAGATTACTCTTTTTTTTTTTTAATGCAACGTGCTTCCTCTACAATGTGTTGTTCTCTGTCAGGCCTAAGACGCTAACTGCACCGAGAGTTTCTTTTTATTTTCCTGAGACTGATTCGCCATCATCATCTTTTATTGTAAGTGGTGAGGGAAGGGGGAACCCTATGCTTTTGATGGGATATTGGCATATCTGTTTTATGCCTGGTAACTTTGTTTGAAAATTTAAATCCCTTTCATAAGTTTCTTATCACAAATTCTCTTATCCCTGCAACTCCCTGAGAACACAACACTGGTTCTGAAACCCTGTTATTACTGATCTGTTATGTGATCATTCACAGTGTGGATGAGTATCATTGGAGGTTCCTCGAAATTGGAAATTTACAATGAACTTGATCTACAGGGCTGTTAAAGCCGGGATGGTGTTTCTCCCCTTTTTTGATAAGAAGTGCTTTAAATTAAGCTTCTGGGTTTTGACAAAAGATAAACTCTTGGAGATCCAGCATGATTTATACTCCTTTTTGTAATAAGAAAGGTTTAATGGGAGTCATATGGGTTCAAAGCAGAATAGAACAACTTCATGTGAGTTTGGATATTCCTAACTAGTAAAATGGGACTGTCATGACAAAATGTTTCAATCAAATTTACTACTTGAACTTCTGGGTTCTGCCACAAAGTTGGGAGGTTTTCCAACCAAACAGACTCAGTGGTGTGCACTGATGAGAAAGGAAATGGCCTACAGGAAAGCTTGTTCATTCTTCACTGGCCAGTCAAGATGAGGTCAGTGGGGTTGGGATGTTCTCAACAGGCCAACCAGTACAGTCTAGAATTTTTTGGTGGATCTGTTTAAACAGAATGGTTCATGTTGAAATCCCAGAGGTTTCAGACTAAACTACAACCATTCCCAACCTGTAGTTCTTGGAAGAATTTGTGGTGAATGAATTGGGGGTATTCATCTCCCCTCAGCAGTACAGTAAGAGCAGTTAGGGGCACAGGATTTGGTACCAAACAGACTTTAGTTTAAAACCCAGCTCTACCACTTACCATCTAGTAATGGCTTGGTAGTAATTCTGATCCTCCATTCCTCATATGTAAAATGGGGATAATAGTAATTATCACTTGATTGGCGTAAGGATTAAACGTGATAATTTTTGTATAGCCACAGTTTGTGCTCCATAAGTGACAGCTATTATTAATAACAATAACTTTCCCAATATCTTTATTCCAGGACAAACAGAACTTATCAATAATTCTATATATAACAATGATAGAAAAATAGGGGATCAGGAATCTTCTTCAATATAGTAGTGTGCTATGAATGCCACTCAGTAGTGTCACCTGGGTAGAATCTCTACAAATGCCAAACAATTGCTATTTATTTATTTTATAATATTGTCTTACCCCTTTCAACCTTGAGCCGGCTATATTTTCTTATCTGCCTACATAAAATCCCTAAGCTCCCCCTTGGTTCTTGCTTCTTTTCATCTTTTTTCCACCTGCTTTCATGAGAAAGGAAAACAAGTAAGCCTAGGGTTAAGTCTGAGTATCTAGGTGAATCATTTGTAAAGCAACTAATAAAGGAATCACTTTGCTACTTAAACATTAGGAGCACTTCTAGTGAGTTCTTAACCATACATGACCATGTCAGATAGTAGAAAATAGTAGAAATATTTCTGCAGATAGTAGAAAATCTGTCTGCAGATACAGAAAATATGCAAATAGAAGCTGATCCTAGGAAAGGGAAAAAATAATTTGACTGAGGTTCCAAATGAACCCAGTGGCTGCTTCTCAGTAGCTAACACATTTCCCCATTCCTATAATATATACCAATGATATACTTATTTCTATATATGTGTATGGATATGTATGTGTACACACACACCCTCCTTATAGGCTCTAAGTGTCTCGCAGTCAAGCAGTTTCATTTCCCTTGAACCTGCTAGAGTGCCTTACACAAGATGGCCCTCGGTAAATGATGAGGGTTGAATGGTGCAAAGATAGGAGCTTAGGGAGCAGCTAATCTTTTCAGTTCCTTATAGTATTTACTCATCAAAGATATTTTTCACTCCTTTAGAGTAGAGACCATTAAGAAAGGCCTTTTCCAGTATGCTAGACAGTATTTTTCTGCTTACCTGGGGTTAATGTACTTCCTAAAGTGACTGACTGACTTTTTTCCTCTCTGAAATGTCTCTGGCCCACTCATTATAGATTTCTTACATCCTCAATCACTTTCCATCACTTGAAATCAGTGAATTTGAGCTCATTATTACTACTCCATTTATCAGAAAAAGCAGTGGCAACATGCAGGTTTAAAGGCTCAGTACATAGCAGAAGTTACGGATAATTTACCAGATTATATTTTATTTTTAGCCTGATAATTTTTTAAGTGCAGTCAAGAGCCATAAAAGAACTCAACACAAATAGCCTTGGGTTTCAGTGATAAGAGTAATCTGACCAACCTTTGATTTCCTGGACCTCAATGCCAGCCTTTTTAACTGATCGATGCTCCACTCCTGTAACATAGCACAGCAAGGAGAGAGGAAATCAGAATCCCCAAAAAGAACATTTGAAAACTTAATTTTGATATTAACTTTACTCAGTAGAAAATATTTCCTTAACTTACCAAATACATTACAATAATAGAAAACAATTTAATACAAAGCCCTAATAATATTTCAAAGGTCTTCATCTTTAGAGTGAGCTTTTCCTTGTGGAGTTCATAATACTGTATTATTTCTGAAATATCAATTAGTTCTGTTTTCATGTGGACATAGACTGATTACCAGTTCTACTATGTTTCGATTAATAGTCTTCTAGTTGGCATAAATGGATCTGATTAGTTAAATACTAGAATGCAAATACATAGGACACTTATTAAGCCTTTGATGGTGGTCTTACTGTTCCAAAGGTACCATTTTCCAGATTTATTATTTGGTTGCACTCTGGACTATGCAGAGGACTTTTCTATTTTGAAGCTGAATGCTATATTACAGCACTTGTCATCAGGGGATGTATCAAACCTCTTGGGAAGCCTTTCCAAAATATACTTATTATCATTCTTCCTTTTTCTATAGATCTTGAGTGGGGCCTGGCCATATGTATTTAAAAATCCTCTCCAGGTGACTCAGATATCCATCTCTGTTGAGTACCAACCACTAGGGTGGTATAAAGAGCCTCAGACTGGAATCTTAATGAGTTCAAGTATTATATTCCTATCTGCAAAGTGAATAAATTGGCTAGATTTCTGAAATCTTTTCCATTTTGAAATGTACTTATTCATTTTTTTATTCTGAAAGCCTGGGTTTAGTCATCCAGTTGGGAATTATCCATCTCTCTCTTTGCTTTCCTGTCTGCCCACACCTTCTGGTTCCTCTTTGTGGGGGAGCCACGCTTGCAAGAGGCATGCGAAGTTACTGCTGGAGTAGAATAGCCCACGATTGCGCTGGGTCTTTATTACAAAAGAGCAAAAGATACTCAAAGGACAATTCTGAAGATAGCAATTATCAAATACTTGGCAAGACCTGTGTGGTATCTGATTAAAGTTTTTGAACTCTTGATTTCACTTTTCTTTGTTATAATTTGTATTTTTCCCTTGCGGTAATTTGCATTTTTCCTTGTTACAATTAATATTTCTTATCTTCCTCAAGTCCATATGTCCTTATTATTTCTCTATCTAAAATGGCTTACTGCAGCTCAAATTTATCATCCTGAACTCTTTTCTTTAACTGTGTCTTCTCCTATGGAGCCTGCCATATTTTCAAAGCATCTCTGGACATTGTGGTTTGTGGCCTACTAAGCACTCACTGCTCTTCAACTTAGAAAACTTACTTTTTTTTTCATTTGCTGAGGAAGATTAGCCCTGAGATAACATCTGTTGTCAATCTTCCTCTTTTTGTATGTGAGCTGCCACCACAGCATGGCCACTGACGAGTGATGTAGGTCCACACCCGGGAACCAGACCTGGGCTGCTGAAGCGGAACACACTGAACTAACCACTAGGCCACTAGGGCTGGCCCAAAACTTACGTTTTTAGTATGTTATCAGAGGCTAGGTTAGTATACTTTTTAAGAATTAGAAGTAATGTCCAAATTGCATTAGAAAATCCCCAAATTAGCTGGCTTGATCCTGACAGAGAAACTCTTCTGTTCCCAGACATACTTTCAAGTGACATGAAAATAGCAGTTGAGTATTTTGAGCAAGCTGAAGCCTAAAGCGGAAATTCAGAGTGCTTCCTGTTTGGGATAACACGTGTCTGACACAGAAGCTGGCAGGAAGATGCTCAGCAGCTACTGAGAGCCGAAGAGCCACATGTGGCATGATGCTCATGTGGAAACCAGTCAGCCCCCTGCTTTGCCAAAGCCATCTCATCCCTCTGGAACTAAGTTGGAATTAACACCAGCTTTCAATGTAGTAGACATTACTTCAGGCATCAAGAATTTCCTGTGGAATATCTGTGGAAACAAGGGGATAACTGCCGGGAAAAAAGAAGATGTTTCTCTCCACTTCTAAAATTAATTTAATCCCCCAAATTAATACCAATAAAACTAAGGAAAAATGTAGACAAAAATACTGTACAAAGCATACTTTCAGTCGAAGTGAACTTCCACACGGTGTTGGTGTGAGCATCTCCAACATACACAGTCCCGTCTTCAGATGCAGTAATGTCATGAGGCATGTCAAAGTGCTGCCCAAACGAGAAGCAGACGTTAGAGGGGAGCCTCTATTTGAATTCTTCATGAAAAGGCAGAAAAACAAAGCAAAGCACACCACAAAGCAACAAGCATATGTATTACACCAAAGAAACAATAATTTCCATCAAACCAACTCTAGGCTAAGGAGAATCATGCCGTCATTCTCTGGGCACTCACTCTGCCAGGCATAATTCTGTGCATTGGGAAATGCTAAGCGACCCTCATCACTGACTTTCAAGACTTCTAAAAGGTAAACATGTACAAGTAGATTATTTGTTTTTTACAGTCTTATTTTCTTGGGGCTGCATTATCTACCTATTTCTTTATATTTATTTTTAAATTTCTTTATTTCTTTCTTTATTTTTTTTATTTATTATTTATTTATTTTTGCCTTCATGCTTCTTCTACGTTTTAATCACTACATTTAATAGAATTTGTGTTTTAATCTACACAAGTAAAAAAGACTGAGTATTAACTTCCGTTATTATTCCCATGAAGTTTCATGTGCAACCTTAAAAACTATTTGTACATTACTGATAAGAGGAGTCATTTCGAAGATTCCCAGCATTTAGATTATTTCCAAAATGCATCCTAGCAGATATGCAGCAATGTGAGGTTTAATATTCTGAAGCCCAGTGTTTGCAATATTTTCCGTAAGCAAAGGAAACAAATTGAGCATTACCTCCAAGTACTTCCTCAGGTTTTGTACCTACTTAGACACTTGGTGTTTCCGACTGTCTTTCTTCATGATATGCTTCCATTTCAAATCATCACCATCTCGGTCACGAGGACACAGGAGAGGGGTGTACTTTATGTGACTTTCTCATGGTCACCAAGCTAGCTCCTGGAAGAGCAGCCTTAAAATGCTGTGCTGCTGCCATTTCAATCTGTCTACTGGAGCCTCCAAAGGTGCCTCGTGCCTGCCAGTTGGCAGGACGTGGATGATGTTTTCATCTTCGAGGCCAGCAGGCCTGCCTGAATACACAGTTCTCAAAAATATGACCACTGAGCATGAACAGGAGCATTATCCCGACTGTGGGCTTATCAGCCAGCATCTGCCCACTCCGGTTTGCTGAGTACAAAGGGCGCTAATGAGGCAAACTACTGTTCTTAGCCCCCGTTAGGAGGGGCACAATCCATGCTTGGAGATACTATCACGCTTTCAAAAGCAGCAACAATTTTTCACATCGAAAAGAAAAATGAGACAGCCTTGCCAAGGAGGCTCATTCCTTCATAGTCTCAAATGAGCTGTGACACATGTGCAGGACAAGGACAGAGGGCCAGAAATCAAAATGTTGCCTTGTTGAAATCTCACAAGCCTGTCATTAAATGTTCATATTTATTTGGGGTTCAGCTAATGGGTGGCAACAGACTCGCAAATTACAGGCAGCTCCTCTTCTATACCAAAATGTTCTTGGAAACTGCTTAGTAAAACATATGGTTGTAAAGTGCTTCATATTTTCTGATAGGAAAAATATTATAAAAGGTGGGGGAATAAAGGTGAGGGAGGAATGTGTGAACTCTTCATGAGGTAAGGACTTTGCTTTAAATAAATCACACTATATCATCAATTCAAGGCTACAATAGCGATAAACCTCTATCCGTGGTCCTCAAACTGATCCAGGGAGACAATGGTTCTGTTGGAAATACTTTGGGGCCATCGGAAGGGTTCAGGCGGAGGCTCAGAGGATGGGACTTTGGGACCTCCTTTCCTACTGCAATCAGAGGCACCCAACTGTAGTCTTTTTAATGGACTATTCTACTGCTTTGTCATTTGAAATAGAAAATTCTGTTGCAAGCTTTGGGGTTTCAGAGTTGAACAGATTGAAAGAACTTCTAATCCAGGCTTTGCAAACTCTTCTCTTGAGGTACCCCTCCCCAGAAAAATAAAAGTGACAAGAAAGCATCTCCTGGGGCATTTGGTGACATAGCCCAGAGCAACCTGCCCTCAAAATTTTCTAATTTGTCTTCGAAATTCATAAGGAATTTGTGTTCTCCGTATCATAACTATGTTTACTTTAACACAAAATCATGTTTGAACTTACTTAATATTAAGTAAATAGTTCTTTAAGAAGTTGCACCAAGTTTATGTTGTGGCTTAAAATATCCCTTGGCGTACCAATGTGTACCTCAGGGGATTAAAAGGCTACACACATTTTATAGTTAGAAAGACCTGGGTAGCTTTGGATAAGTAATTTAACTTATGTGAACATTTCAGCTCAAATATTGTCAAATATTGCCATTTTAATCTCCATCTTTAAAGCTGGAGAAACAACACGAATCTGGGCTTACTGTTCTTTTCTTTCTTTTTTTTTTTTTTTCGTGTGGAAGGATGGGGATCATTTCCTTCTTTTTCCACATGAGCTGCCTTGCAGAAGACAGAAGACAAAAAATGCCAGCCTGAAGGGTGTGTGTGAGAGCAGACGATAAGGACTCTGAGTTTTTCCTGTGATTATGGGGGAAGAACTTTGGAGGGCAACTGTGCATCTTTTGCCCTCACAGCTTTTTGACACCATCTGATAGAACCATCTTCTTTATTGTCCTATATCTCAGCTTCCCTGCACAGACATGAAGATGGAGCTCATACATTCTGACATAAAAACATCTAAAGAATCTAACAGAAGAGGGAGAACTGAACTATATGAGGACTTAACTAGTGGACAGGCACAAACAGAAGCATAGACACATTATGTAAAACTTGACATTTGACTTAGAAGAAGAATTGCTTCTTATATAGAAGTCAACACATCATATTATTTTCTTCACCTAAACTTAATCTTCATGACGATAATCTAATTAAATGAAAATTCTGAGAGATTCATAAACTGATTTCAGTATACTGAGTCAACACAGAACAAACCCTTATGTTTTGGTGTAATACCAAGTCTTATTTATTGACAGGAAAAGCAAAGTTCACCCTGAGTTAGACTCTCTTTTCCAGTTTGCTGCATTGACCCATATATTGTGACTCATTCATTGCTGAATGTCGGACGAATGCTGATATTTAGGCATAATGCTTTCTGAAATTTTAATTCAGGGCTGTTCATATTTTCATGAGAGAAAGGCTCATTTAGAATCTAGCCTCTTGCTTAGCACTTAGTTTTGATTTGTAGATGCATATTTGAATTAAAAGTTAATATCCTGGTTGACACAGTATGTTATTATTAAAAGAACAACCAAGGCAAATACGGCACTAATAAAAGTCAAGACCCGAACGATGGTTAAGTACCTCACTTTCTTTATCAACAGACAGGAAGAGGTTCGCTCAAAGGTGCAAAAACAACGAAGATCAGCTAATCAATAAGGATCTGAAACACTACTGAAGTAAAATATATATGATCAATGTAATAACTTCTTTCTGAAGGGCTACTATGATTTGATATTTGATTGCTTATTGCTTTTCAGGTGAAATACTTCTGTGAAAAGTCCTATTTGTTCTATATGAATAGAAACTCAAGCAAAGGAATTTGTGTTGGAATCTTTAGTTCAAATTCAGTTGGTCCAACTCAGATCCTGTAACTTTTGCTAAAACTCAACTGAGGAAGAGGCTTTGTCTTGTTCTGTTCATTACATCCTTAGTACCTAACATACTCGAGGTAAAAGAAATACCTTGAGAATGAATTTTGATAAACCCCAGACTAGCTGTCAGTATTCTAACAGACTAATTTCTAAAATAATGAGGTATTTTAAAGTTTTTTTTTAATTTAGCAAATTTGGTGTCTTAAAGAATACTATAAATGAGTTAAGAGTATGGAGATACACTTTGTTCAGTGGCTTATGATAGCTGTATTTTGATTCAAGTAAAGCCAATAAATCTTTACATGTCTTGAAAAATAATTTTATTTGCAGCATTTTAGCAGGCTGAGTTTTCCAAAATAGATGTACAACAAGCACATTCAGGCAGTGCATGTGAACATTCTGATCCTTCTGGCAATCATATTTCAGGGAAAGTAAATTGAGGAAACAGAAGGACTATGAGCATATGAACCATAGTCACTGTGTTTGTAAAAAGCACTGTTAAAATAAACAGTGGTAAACCATTTGTGAAGCCAAAACTAGCCTTTAGTTTCTCATCTAAACCAAGTCTTTAGGACTTGAATAAATTCCAGGAAGTGCTATTTTCAAGTCTTGTTGCTCAGTGTAGTCATAGCATAAAAAAAGCAAACAAGATTTCTGTTGGATTTAAGAGAAATATAAAAGTACAGTTTAACATATTGTGGTATCTTCTCTAGTTGGAAGAAACTAGAAAAAGACTTATTTTTTTGGTATTCTAACTACAGTGAATTTAAACCTGCTACGGTGTGCAAAGTCTACTAAGAACCCTAGAACTGCATACAGTGTTAATTTGCATTGGAAGAAACTGATTTAGGAACAGACAAGGACATTTACTCTAAATAAAACATAGGAGTAGGGCACTCCCATCAACCTAGCTAAGAAAGTTGTCATTTCTCCTTAAAGTTTTTCTAAATTCAAGTACAAATTGAATGCCAAGATTCGTATTTTAGTTTTATTCTCACGAAAATGTAAACCTAGGCAATGTAGGTAAATACCTTGCGCACTGGCTTGAAGGACATCTATAATTTCCCCACTGGAAAAGTTCATCACAAATCCTTGTACTGGTTTTTGGTCCCCAAAGTAAGGCTTCCCATTTACGGCAAAGAGCAAACCTGTGACGACAGATCCAGTTAAACTTTCTTTAAAATACGGAGAAGACTGGCCTTCAAATATATGCATGTACATCACACAGATAGTGAATGTAGGGTGACCTGGTCCCTACAACTAACAACGAAAGTAGAAAAGAAACTATCTAGCAAATGTCTCTTCCTGAGTAATAAGATGAAGAGCAAACAAGTTATGGGACTAGTCTCCTTGTAACAGGAAAACCAGGAGCTGCAAGGCCTTCCACTTCGGAAGCCAGTAGAAATCAGGAACGCATAGATATAGATATAGGCAATAGGAATAAGAGACATAGAAAGATAGATATCACAGGCATCCTAAATAGCTGTTAGGAAGAGTCAGGTTATTTAAGCTAATCATTTTGGGGTATCAGATCTTTAAAAAAAATATGTAATGTCTGCTACAGCTACAAGGAGAATCAGAGAAAAACATGCAAAGAAAGTAAGTGAAGTTACAGTATAAATATAAGAATGATCTTATTTTAAACAACTGAAGTTAGAACATGTGAGATGCACATTTTAGATTATCAAAGACATATTTTTTCCGAATTAAAAAATTTAGACCATCTTTTTTATATTAGTTCCATGAATTCTCTTTGTAGTAAAATTACATTTCTTAGTATAGTAGTGTTTATCCAAAATAATGGAAACTATGATGTTTTGGTTAAATAAATACTTCAGATGATTGAATACTATGTCTTAAAGAATTAAAACACAATAAAATATACACAACACTAAAGTGGTATTGAAGATCTTTGTATCTTTCTTTAAGGATTTCAGGATAGGGTTCTTTAGCATATCATACTAAGAAAAAAGTCAACACTATCAACATCAATTACTATTCTGCAATATTGTAGAGAATTCCAATTATAATACGCTTTGTCTTTTGCTTAGATTCTGTTTTTAACTAGATAACCTCTCATCTTCTCTCCTGATGTTTTTCTCTTCATATTTGATTTATTTTTATTTGTTACAAACACGATCATCTTCTTTATCAAACGAACGGTCTTGCCAAATTTATTCTTTGAACATGAGGTAAAAACCAACATGAGAATTTCTCTTACAGTGACATTAATGAGAATCTTTTATTACCTTTTTACTGATTTTGGGGGGAACCAAACTTGCTCCCTATCCACTCACCTGAGTCCCTTTATTCCACATCCTAAATAAACTGGGGGCTACTTAGGAAGATAGTAGCCATATGCAACTTTAATAAGAAACAAACAGTATAGTGATGACTATAAATAGACAATGCTACTTTAATAAAGGTATAGATATATTTAATGAAATGTATTGCAAAAACCATATGTAAATTTTAGAAATATATTTTCAGTTGTTTGGTATTCAGGATTTAAAGAAATCTTATGCCATTATTTTGTAACGTGAATTAAGTGGATCTTAAGTTTGGATTATTTTTCTGATTTTCTTCAAGTCAAGAAAATCTATTCTGAAAATGTGAAAAACAATTCCAGATTTTATTTCTGGAACTGATCATTCTTCCTGACATTTAGACAGACACTTTACTTACTTTCCATATTTACTTTTAAAAAAAAAAATAGCCACCACTTTTTAAAAAAATGTGAAGCAGAAGTATTTTGAATACTGATTTTATCAGACACACACCATCTGTTGATGATGTGTGAAGACATAATGTTAGCCATTTATTAACTGGAGAAAATGATCATAATTAATGAAAAATGGAAATCAATGTTTGGGAACAATTTTTTAATTCATTACAAACATTTGTTAAATCTTTTCAAATTCTTCGTTATTTCAAAGATATATAAAGAACAATGGCACTTCAGTTGAAAATGATTTACAATGAAGAACCAGTTTTAAAATATTTTAAGATCTGATATATAAGGCATCTTTAACCCTTTAATAAGAAAAAATTCACAGAAAGAGGATATTACGATAAGACAATTTTTAAGGATAGAGTATAGTATGACAAAACACAAAAAATAAATTAAGATGAAATACCTGGTATATACGAAATTGCAAATACATTTCTTCCAAATGATGCATGCTTAATCTCTCGCACAAATTCTTTGGTGTCAGTTTTAAAACACTGGATCCGACCATTTTCCCGGTCGGCCACACATAATTGGCCCAAATGAGGCACAAGGGCCAAGCTGTGAGGAACCCTGAACTGGCCTGGTTTAGGATTGCTCTCAGAAGACTCTACAGAACAAGGAAAAACCTCAGGTAAACCATTTGTAAAATCACCCAAATCACTCTTAACGTTTTCTAATTTTTCAAATTCATGATAGTAAATGATTAAATACCTGGAACCAGTGGAAAAATAAGGTAAAGCAGTTTATATGTTTATTCCATAATATCGCTTACCCATAAACACATTGCAGATTTTCTCCCTATGCGGACAAAGTATTTTTTGGGTAGAAGCATTCTTTTCCCTCTCATAAGACTGTGTTTGTGTGTGTGTGAAGAGCCGACTGGATTCATTCGGAGGCCCTGTTTTCCTCACTGCAGGGGACAATTACATCCTCAAGAATGTGAGGGGTGGCCATTCTCTTGTCCTAGTGATACTGGCTAAGAATTACAATTAGAGATCAAGAGTCTTACTGAGTACCTTCTCCCCACTGTGTGATGAACCTTCCAGTTGGTGAAAACTGCACAATCCGACTGTTGCAGTAACCATCTGATACAAAGATGGTCCCAGTGTTTGGATCTACAGCCACATCGGTGGGTTGACAGAAGTGATTCTGGTCACTGCCTGGTTGCATGCTTCTTCCCAGGATCAACAGAGGGCCTTCTTTACTGTTTGGATCCAGTTTGAACACCTTTTTAAAAAGGAACAAAAGCCTTACCCACTTTGCATGAATAATAGTGACACACACCTACCTGCCTAAGACCACTTTCACAGACAATTAGAGTAAGTTCCCAGAAACGTATTTAAAAGAGGATACTTTTTAGAATGGGTTGCGACTCTAGAAATCATCTGGTGTGATCCCTTCATTTGATAAGTGAGGCCTATAGAGATGAAGTGATCTGCTCAATGTGGTCCAGGTAGTTAGTGGTGAAGAGAGACTATACATGGATGTCCTGTTCTACCCACCCCGACCCTTCCTTTTTGTCTTTCCTTAGCTAATAGTGCCATGCTCTCCACATAATACATGAGCAATAAATGTTTACTGAGATGATGTTTGAAGAGTTCTGTAACTATGTCTTTTGAGTTCCAGTTTCTTTTTTTCTAGTTTTCTTAGTTCTTTGCCACCTATTCATAAAACAGTATTAAATGTGACTTGTCTTTTGAGGGAAAGACCTTATGACTATTCTGTGATTAAAATACAACTTCTTCTAAAAAGGACAAAAATTTGATGTATTATATATATACATGTA
Organism: Equus przewalskii; assembly: GCF_037783145.1. Classification (NCBI taxonomy): domain Eukaryota; kingdom Metazoa; phylum Chordata; class Mammalia; order Perissodactyla; family Equidae; genus Equus; species Equus przewalskii. The sequence goes on from NC_091843.1 coordinate 66,326,245, forward strand.
TGTACTAGGGACCTTGCCTCAATTTATAGAAGATTAAGGTGGCTTAGGAAAGAAAATATAAAACACAAGGGACAAAATAGAACTAAGGCCTGTGGACAAAGGAAAGAAAAGCAAATGCGGAAAGCCAAGAAGGAGGTGGTGGGCCATACGGTCATGAGAGTAAAGCTTCACATCTGGCCCTAAGCTTTCTGCCAGCCCACAGGAGAAGGGTAACTTGATCATTTACATAGTAGCTATCCTAGCAGTGGGTTATAAAACAAAAATTTTAGATGTGACCTCTCCATTTTCTTGTTATAAACTTACTGGGTCACGGGAAAAGACCCAGACAACTCCAGATTATAACTCCATAAAATTCTGTTTCAATAACTGCCAAATGGAAAATTACCTGATGGAGAGCCACGTCTGTGACCCAATAATTTCCATCTTTGTCTACGCTCAAGCCATGTGGCAAGTAAAACCTGCAAAATAAAAATAAGTGTCTTAATTACATACTGGTTCCCAAAGCACAAATAAGAGGAATTTTTTGGCTAATTAATCCATAAAGGCAATATAAATTTATAAATTGATAAATGTATACCTGCATTACTATAGAAAAGATCAAAAGAACTGTCAAATGAAAATACTTGTTATAAGAGAGACCTCTTTGTGACAAATCTTACATGGTATTTAATCATTTTAAAATCTACAAATGAAGCCTATATACGAATTACAAATATTCATTATAAAGTATGGTATCTTAGAATAAACAACACAAATAACACCAATTTAAACACAAGCCCTAAGATCATAAATATTAACATCTTAGAATGTGCATGTGCATAAAACAAATTGCCTAGAGAAAAATAAATGGATTTATGTAGTTTGAATAGTTTAAATATACTCCAAGGTAATGTAATGCTGCATTAATATAAAATATTAAATATATGACTCAAAAGCTTTAAGAGTGCCTACTAAAGACAGTAGAACCCAAAGAAAACAACTTTCAGCAGATATGGGCTGTGCTCATCTAAGCAAAGTGAAGTGGTTTGCTGCATAGTCATTACAGAAGGTTAATCTATTTAACAAATCAATTGGAATGTTCTGGGTAAGAGAACTGTAAACTAATGTAGACAGAGGCTCACAAGCTTAAGGAACTTGGACAGGCTTAACAGACACAGGGACAACATCTTAATGTGGGTGTGGTCAAATGACACTGGACAATCCACAAGCTATGTTTGTCAGACTGTAGCCTTAACATGGTGTTGGCACCACACATTTTTCTTTTTTTCCAGGAGCCAAGACTGTAACTCCCTGACCTTGACTAATTAACTGAACTAGATCTCTGTTTGGGAGACTGACTGTGAGGGTTATGATTTGCTTTCGACATAGACACCCCACTGTTGGCCACGTTGATTTAGCAGCAGTTGCTCTGCTTTTCCCTTTAATTCCTTTCTGGAATGGGAATGCTTCTGATTAATGGGTAGAGCACCAAAGAGACAGGTTCAAACACACCGAGTGGTGGAGCTGGTATTAGAATTTGGATCCTGATTCACCATCTTAGAATCTTATAAAAAATCTAAGTATTACCATTTCCATAAGCAGCTGCATTCAAAGCCAACGGCCTCCCCCCTTCAAAGAAGCTGCTGTCCCTGTGCCTAAGCAGATGGAGTAGGGCATAGTTTCTGAAGCTGCCAGGTTAAAATGGTTGAGGACACTGTAAACAGGTGCCCCGTTCTTTCAATGACCATGAATATCAGCCAAATTTTTTTTTTGCCAAATGCCATCTAGGAATAAGACCAAATAATGAGTGGCTTTCAAAGCCAAATTACCTATGCATGCTAAGGAAAGCTAAAAATGGCATTTATTTAGTCTTCACTTTGAGATGGGAAGAGAGAAGCCTTTTTTCTTAACGATGACTATTAAATGAGTTTGCTTATATAATTTTTCTGCTGAAGAATTTTTTTTTAAATCTTCAGATCTAGCTGACCAGCAACGCACTTCAATAGCTACATGTAGCAGGGGCTCTCTGGAGCTTGACTACCTATTAGACTTGCCTGGGCAGCTTTAAAGTACCATTTTGATGCCTGGGCCCCATCTCAGACTAAATCTGAATGTAATGCTTTTGAAGCTGCCCAGGTAATTCTACTGTTCAGTCAGGGTTTCGAACCACCCATTTAGAAAATGAAAGATAGGATGGCCCAATTAGTCTCCTGCTTTCTTAAGCTGCGCTTTCCCACCACTACTGTACAACACACTCTTTCTAAGACCAGACCCAATGACACACCTTACACCCAATACACGTAGTACAAGCCTTAATGACAATATAAGTGATTTAACTCACAGATTTTTTCCACTGGACTGGAGGACTGCAGCATTATTTGGATCTATGACAAGAATAGTATCTTCTTCAATTGGCCCGAGTCCTCTTTGCTGGTACACAAACTTGCTGTCAAAAGAGCTAAAAAAAAATGCATTAAAATAGAAAATAAACCAATGAGAAACTCCAATGAACTTGAGAAACGCAGACCACTCACTTGAGATTCTAAATACAGAATCAAGGGAAGAGCTCAGATGTATCTGACTTCACTCTTTGTCCTCGATGGTTCAGCGTCTTGGATCACACACACACCATTGGCCTGTAGAACTGTGCTGCTCAGAGCGGTCAGCGGAGCAGCAGCAGGAAAAGTGCTGGAGAGGCAGGGTCTCAGACCCACCGGATCTGAACCCGCACTTTCACAAGATCTCCAGGTGATTCACATTCACATGAGCGTTTGAGAAACACTATCCTGAACTCTCAAACTAATTTTTTTTAAAGCTCCTCAAAATATTTTAATTCCATAGTTACTTTCTTTTAAAATATAAAAGAAAACATAACATTGTTTAACCTCTGTAATGATAAGGAAAATGTAAATGATAGGAGGAAGGGTAGTGATCAAAAATATGTTTGCTATTGTACTTGCTATAGGTACAAAATGCAAATACATATTATAAGGATATAGAACAGAATGTTGAAAATATTTCAAAAATATAAAACATAACTGATTCTTGAAACAAAAATATGCTGAGACATAAAACCTTTTTCATGTAACAGCTTTTCTGTAAGTACAAAACGGACAACTATGTGATAATTAATATAAAACTAAAACAAATATGGCAATTTCCACTTTTTAACTCTGTACCTTGCAGGTTATTATAAAATATTATGAACATATATATTTATATATATATATTTTTTTCCATTTATATTTCTATCTAAATTATTAGTTTTATCTTTCCTAAAATTGACAACTATCACAGACATTGTACTTATTTCAATTCCTGTTTGGAAATTATTTAGGATAAAGGACAAAGATAAATTCTTCTAATCTAAGGTTATGTAACAGAGAGGTAAATATACAAAGCACCAAGAGACCAACTTATATTTTCAAAAATAAAGAACTGGATCAGCACATAGTTGAACCATATGTGTGTGTGTGCATAAAATATATATATTTTGCCAGAAGAAGTCAATGGATGATCAACGAATATTTCTGTAAAATAGAATTTCCTTTACAGAATCAGACAAGGATGTGAAAACAATCTATTAATATTTTGTAGTTCAACCGTATAAGCAAAAGAAGAATCTGAATAACATTAAATATTTATGGAGATATATTTGCAATCTAGAAAGGCGACAGATTGCTCAAATCTGTCATACACTTATTGATTAATTGGTTGATATTTTTATGGAACTTATGTAGAGTACCACTAGGAGAAAAAAGATTTCAAAATTACATTTTCTTGCCATTAAAAATATATATCACACAATTACTTGAGCTTCTTGACTTTACAGTCTTCGGGGTATATTTTTCCTGAAAGATAACAATAAGTCCCTGAAGTAGTTCTTATTAATGATGCACTCAATTGAATACAAAATATTGATTCAGCTTGTAAGCTAAAACTTAAGTAATACTTTACATATGCCATTATGTGTAGTTAAAACCACACAGCAGTACCTAGAAACAAAATACATAAGTTTATGAAATGGAAGTAACGTCACTAACAAAGCAGATTTTATGACATTCATGGGATGATTATTAAATTGAAATGTGAAATTTTATTGCATAGAAACAATGTAAGAATATACAAGGTGTTATTAAATCAGAGTAAAGGGCAAAGATGAAGTAACTCTTTCTTAATACTATGAAATGCCACAGTTTGCCCTGTATCTGAAACTCTATTTCAATATGAATTTCTATACTAAAAACATAACTATTCTTCTAGAAGACAGAGTATTGGAATCAACCATGAATGGTCTCTATTTTTTTTCTAACTTGTCTGCGATATTGGCTAACATAAGTCCAGCATGTCTAAGGCTCATAGTATGCTAAAAGTTCTACATTCATGTGAAACAGGATGAAGTTGCTTCATTTATGATCTCTTTTAAGGCTTAAGTCTTATATTCCTCATTATTCAGAAACATTTCAGTGCTTTGTAATGGCAATCTAAATAATGTGAGAATAATGCTTTCCTTGACCGTAAGGAGTTAAAATCTGTTTTCCCTTTTTTTTCAGTTGAAATTTTGAGATAATTGTAGATTCACATGCAGTTGCAAGAAATAACATGAAGAGATTCCATGTACACTTTACCCAGTTTCCTCACTGATAGCACTTTGCACAACTATAGTACAATATTATATCCAGGATGTTGATGTTAATATAATCCACTGATCAGATTTAGATTTCCCTTTCCCTTTTGTATTTCCTAAAATTTTCATTTATTCTTGCAGTTTATTTGCTTGGGCATGGAATATACTAGTACATTACTTCTCTACTCCACCCCTACCTAGGAGTTAGTAATATGGAAAGTTACTAAATCCTCATCACTTACCAAGTGCTTTCCACTTCATATGTAGATAGTGTTCTGATTCACCATTGACAGCTAATGCTAGTGGCAGTCCAATCATATATCCTGATAAAACTGGAGCCTATCAGACCTCAGCACACCTAACTCCACATCTCCTCTTATTTGCAAAATGACAAACCATACAGGAAGCCTGGCATATTTACTTGCTCATGATTTCCCCAAGAAATGGGTTGGAGTAATTCTGTAAGATAATTGCCCCTTTGGTTTGTCTTGTCATTCACTTAAATAATCTCCATCAGCCCTAAATCTCTGGTCCGACTATTTTAGGAAATACATTCTTATGACTTATTGATGGGGAGAAAGTAGAAAGGCGATCCCATCCACCGCACCAGAAGCATACATTGAACTCCTATAAACTTAAAGCATGTTTTTTATAGCTTCAGCTTATTTCTCCAGATATTGGAATATTTCAAAATGTAAACTCTAACTTAAATTACTCACTGGCAGCCATGAAAGTTCAGGGTCAAGGACCTGAAATGTTGGACTTGGCTTCCAAGAAAACAAGCTCCCTTAAGGAAGAAATATAAACAAGCCAGACCCTCAGTCCTTACGCCAGTCAGGTCGAATGAAAATGTTGCAGCTGATGAGCAGGTAAGGGAAAAACATCCTTTATCAATGGTACTGTTCTGCACTGCCCACAAATGTAGAAAAAAATGCATCAAGCAGCTGATGCTTTACTGTCACAAACACAATTTGTGTGTGGGTGTCTATACTTACAATTTAGAAATGTCAAGTTTCTAGTGGTGGTAATAAATAGTAAAAAAAACTAATTTGAGCATCATCCTCTTTTATTTTATTATCCACCTTTTGGTGGTATTACAGTAAATTGTGAAATAGAAACTGAAGGAACAAAAAGGAAAATACGTAACAAAACTAAATAAGCTACAGAGTGAATAAATCAGATTTTTACAATAAAAAATTGGATACTTAGAAAATATCAGATCTCTCAACTTATCAAGCTCTCTCTCTCTCTCAGTATCTTATTACAATGTAACAACCAATAATTTTGGTTTTTTTTAGGGTTTTTTGCTATCACAAATTACCCTCATGTCATTAGTGTGTACAGAGGGCATTTTATTTGATGCTTAAGATCAGCAACTTTTCCTATGTTTACAGCTTTATGATTATTATTCATAGTATTCCTACACTTCGTCTGTATCCATTAAGGATCTCAGTGATTAGGCAAGTTCTTGAATTTAATGATTATAGAGAATCTGTTCATTTAACCACCACCTCTCAAAACAAGAAAAAAATAACACAAAGTAAACAAAACATAAAAAAACAAAAACCAAAGATGACACTCTACTTATATTAGCATTATTTAAACATATTAATTTACTTCAATAACATAAATAACAAATAATAAAATAATAGAATTCTTTGGAAGATTATAGCTTTAAACGGAATTAACTACAACAAAATAGGCCCAACTATTTCACTGAAAATCTTTTGTGATACCCTTTAATAGACATCTATATGTTTAAACTGACAGCATCAAGGGATATTCGATCATTCAATTGATTGGTGGACCCAGTCCTAATCCTTCCACTTGGGATAGCTGGAGCTTCAGGCAATGAACAGCTGGCCGCTGGTAGTTACACACAGCAAGTAATAAAAGAAATTGATGTCTTTTTCTTAAATGGGAAAATCACACACAGACACACATTAAATCTGGGAAATAAAGTAGTTTATAAACTCTCTTGTAATTCAAAGAAAGGTAACCCTTGAACAGTTCACAAATGGATGTCAGATTACAGAGCTGGATACATCGTTGCTATAGCAAACTGTCTATGCAGCGTTCTAAAGCAGCTACCCCACATTTTACGCTGTGGAGAGGTCTTTATTTCAACCACATTTAACTTTTTACAGGATATAATAATCCCCTGCACATTTCACACAGTGCCTGGAGCTCTACTGATTTTTGTTTGCTTCTCTGAAAAAGCACTCAGCCGAAAAGGCTGAACAGCAGCCTGTGGGCCGGAATTCATCAGTTCTTTATTTTAGCAGTTTGAATGCCCCATTAATGATTTTGCACATTAGCAGCTAATCAAACAGTTTAGATAAGGCTGAGAAGAAACGCTTTGCTATACTCACACAAACAAAAAGAACTAGAGTAAGGAGAAAATAAACTTCTGGGCCATCAATCAAAATTAAGGGAATGCAAAATAAATAACAGCAACTGAAGAGAGAAGTAAAATATAATTCTCTAATTATACAAATTAAGAAGCTGGAGAAGGAACCATAGGTTTTCAAGTGAGAAAATAAGTGGACATGTATCCTCAATGTTAGGAAAGCAAAGACATATCATACAAAGGCCAGAGACTTTAAATGGGATATAATTTAATACTATGTTGAAAACACTTCTGAATATATATACACATTCCAAAAAATCCCTGTGAGGAGGAAAAGAGGTGGGCAGCCAAAGAAACCAGCATGACTATTTACGGCCCTGATAGACCTAGCATCAGAGACATCACAAATAGGGATGAAAAGAACAAAGAACCAGGTATGACACAACCGGCTCTGTTCGGTCCCCGAGGCCCCTGGGGACAAGTCACTTAACAAAGTGCCTTTTGTTACTCAACAGAATGAGGCACTTATTAAAGCCCTCATTTTTTGGACTAGGGTACTGAGAGTTAGAGAGTTCAAATGTCTTGATGCAGGTCTCAAAGCTAGGAAATGGTAACCAAGATTCAAACCCAGGTCTCCTGTCTTTGAAAATGTGGTTTTCTCTTACAAAGACTGACCTCACTAGACTGGAGAATCTCTTTGCCAGTTATCAAATTTACTTGGATATGTAGACGAGATGGAAAAATAGTCAGATAACCAAGAAAAATTAGAGAAAGTAACAGAAAACTGGAAGAAAATGGCTCAAGTAAAACGGCAAATGGCAACAGGAGAGAGAAAGGTAGAATATGGCAACATTCTTTTTCTAGAACTCCTTACAATGTTGTCTCAGATATGAAGGTACTAAGGTGCCACTCAGTCACCTTGAGTTCTGTTTTCCAGGCCCAATTAACTCTTAAGGTATGAAAGAAGTTGCAGATGTAGAAGCAGAACCTCGAGCTGATATCTTAACTGAGACTCTCGAAAATTAGTGAGGCAACTCTGAAACTGATTTTTCTGGAAGTTAGGAAGCAGACAGGTTTCTGAAACAAGAGATCTTGGCAAAATTCCATACAGCATTGATGAAGAGACAGTTTGTGAGCTCTTTGGCGAGTAGGTGGGACAAGGTTCCCAGAAGACCACATCTTTAAGAACAAAACTTGCTAAACCAACTATTCAACTACTAAAATTTTATAAACATTTATGAAGATATGAAAGGCATGCTCACCAAACAGACTTAAGACGTGGCTGGGAAGGACAGCATATTCTCTGCTTAATTAAGAATAAAATAATGTCTGTAAATTGAAGAAAGGCTAAATCTAATGAAGTGAAATGTTATTGGAATAAAATCCTGAATTCAATGTTTTAAAAACACTGCATAAGTACAAATTTCCGGTAAAAACTTGAGCACAATTTTACGAAATACATTTGGAGATCTTAGTAGATTATAAATTCAACACAAGGCTGTTGAAGAAAAGTGAATACAACCTTTTTATGTTGACAGATACCTAGAATACACATCAAGTACAGTAACTGCATTGCTGGTCAGATAATACATTAGGTGCTGTGGCCACTTCTCAACCAAACACTTTAAAGAGCTGAGAAACCAGAGCACCTTCAGATGAAAGAATCATGTCAGCATGAAGATTGGTTGAGGGCCTGGGGGATATTTGGTCTGGAGAAGATAACAGTTTCTTCAAATATGCAAATAATTGACATGGATAAATGGGAATGAATTCATCCTGCATTAGGCTGTCATGAAGCTGGAGTTATAGGACTCAGATTTGAGTTTAACATAATTAAGAACTTTATAACTTCTAGATGAGTCCCATAATTAGAAAGTATGTCTCATATCTAGGGAATTTCTTGGCACGGAAAGAGTTCAAGCATTGGATGACTGTGGAGGATTTTTTTTAAAAATTTTTTTTGAGGAAGATCAGCCCTCAGCTAACATCTGCCAATCCTCCTCTTTTTGCTGAGGAAGACTGGCCCTGAGCTAACATCCTGTCCATCTTCCTCTACTTTATATGTGGGATACCTGCCACAGCATGGCTTGCCAAGTGATGCCATGTCTGTACCCGGAATCCAAACTGGCGAACCCTGGGCTGCTGAAGAGGAATGTGCGAACTTAACCACTGCCCCACCGGGCAGGCTCCTGTGGAAGATTTTGTAAAGAAAGAGAAGTGTGCATTGGGTGGGAGGTTGGAGATGAGCTCTCTGGTGGACATTTGCTATTCTGGGTGCCCAATGTCTACTGCCCTATGTTGTGCTAAGGGAACTTCAATTTTTCTTTAGTTGAACCAACATTCTAAGCCTTGCTCTCAGCCCATTTGCTTTGGATGATGTCAACTCCACTCTAACATTCCACGGACAGAACAAAAAACTTACACTAAGCCAAAGAGTGGATTTAATTCCTCTGCTCACAATGACTGGTTCAGGGATGGAGGAGACAGGACCTAAGTCAGACCAAAGAATGCTAAAAGACTCAATGTCAGGATTTTCTGTTGAGCTATCAGGGACATAGACTATCTTTTCTGTGAGACAAGTGTGACAATGTGATTCTGAAGCTGCAAGGCAGGAGGGGGATCAATCAAGCCCTAGGAATGGAGCCAACCAGGAGAAAATAGATTGAGAAGTGGATCCTGGTGATGTCATTTGGGCTACCATACACTTGAAGTTTTCACTTATACTAACTACTAAAAGACCTCTTTTCTTAAGCCAGTTCATTTTGCGTTTTCTCTCTTTTTGGTAACAGAAAGAATCCCAAGTGACAGTGACTTCCAAGATCCCTTCCAACTCCATGTGAAGAAATGATAATTGACATACAGGAAACAACTTTTAACATCTAAAAATCAGGGGTAAAACCCATGGTTTAGTTAAGTGGGTTTGTGATGTGAGTCCTGCAGAGTAGAACCTCAACCACAGCTGAGATTAAAAAAAGAATGGCCAAGAAGCAGGCCTTTGATAGTGGCCTGAGTTAATAATAATCCCTAATTAATTCTCAGTAGTCAAAGCTCTTTTGATATCATCAAATCAACTGCCTTTAATAAGTGCTATTCTCTTCCTTCCTACCTGATAGCTCTGATTTTAAGATAGAGACCCAGGAACAGCTGTTACTGAGGCAGGAGCTACTGAGCCCCTGCTGGGGGGCATTTAGACTTTAAAGAGCTCTAGCTGACAGGCTGCCCTAACACCAGGGCAGACAAAAGGCTCTTTAAGTTTCATTACACCCTGCTGGTAATAGGCATTTCCTATTTCAGAGAGAAGAAGCTTCTTAAAGTGGCCATACTGAAGTAAGGGGCAGACAGCAAGGAAAATGGAAATCAAATTGAGAAAGGGAGTGACAATCATCTTTCAGGAGGCTAAGTGGTTTATTACTATTATTATTTTGGTTTTCATGCTTACTTAGCGTGGTTAAGTAGAAGAGTAAGGGCTGATCAGGGCTATCAGGAAGGAAAGAAGAGAATAGTACTCATTAAAGGCAGTTGATTTGATGATATCAAAAGAGCTTTGGCTACTGAGAATTAATTAGGGATTATTATTAACTCCAAGAACTTTCTGATGCTTAAAGAGTGATCACCTCCTAAGAACCAGGGGCTTCAGGGTCCTTAGATTTGATTCAGAGCAAGCTCTGGCCTTAGGGAACCTACAATTATGTGAATACAAGAGATATCAGGATGGGAAAGATTCCAAGGAAAATTAATATATGATTTCTCACTACTCCATCCAAATAGTGGTAGTGTAGGGGATCAGAACTTGCCACCCCAAAAAGAGTCTCTTTGGCTTGATTATTTTTAAGGACAAAGACTCTGAAAGAAACTTCGACTGTCTCCCTAACTGCCTAAAAGAATTGAAGACAGAAGGCCTGTTCCAGGAAGGAGGTAATACCATAAAATAGCTATAGTATAATACAAATGAGGTATGATAGCAAGCCCATTTTTATCAAAGTTCTGTCTCTCAGGTCACATTGTCTATAGATGGATCAGCAAACACTTATTTATCAAACATCTGCATTTCCATCTCCATGTAAATTGCCTTCCTCCCTCTAAAGTCCCAAACCACTACCCCCAACATGCCCTGTCTTTAGCTGAAGATGGTATTTAAGGTGGTGGTTTTGGCCATTCTGGCAAGTTACTCAGTTTTCCTGGGGTTCTCCCATGTATACATGATATTAAACTTTGCAATTTTATAAAATATGAAATTTGCATGTTATTAAACTTTGTTGCAATTAAACAGTTGCAACAAGAATGCAATTTCCACTCAAACTTTAATTTCCATTGTCTTTCACCAGCACATCATAAATTCTACAGGAAGATGCTTTTTCTTTGTAGAATCTTTGGATATTTAATGAGGGAGAAGAAAAACTATCTACTTTGTCTATTTATATGTGACTTATGCATGTGGGAAGGATGGTCATGCATGACCATTCAAAGAACAGAACCCACAAATCCGAATCTATTTGCCTAAAAATTAACTAACAGAGTAATCCACTTGTAGTTCTCTTCATGAATAATAAAGCAAAGAGTGGTTGAAAGCAGAGATCTGAGTGCCAGAAGAGAATTTCCTCACAACCACGGATTGCAAAGGATGCAACATCGCCAACAGGCAACACAAGAGAGGCAGAAGGAAAGAGAGATAAAAATATTCTTATATCTGAAAGATAAAGATAAAGAAGAAACAGATTTAATGAGTTATATTAGCACTTCTGCTCTAAAGAAGTCTTACTTTTTTTAAATTGAAGTTTAGCTCACATACAATATTATGCTAGTTTCAGGTGTACAACATAGTGATTTGACATTTATATACATTACGAAATGATCACCACGAGAAGTCTAGTAACCATCTGTCACCATACAAATTTATTACAATATTATTGACTATATTCCCTATGCTGTATATCACATCTCATAATTTATTTATTTTATACCTGGAAGTTTGTGCCTCTTAACTCCCTTCACCTATTTTACCCATACCCCCACCTCCCTCCCCTCTGGCGACCACCAGTTGGTTCTCTGTATCTATGAGTCTGTTTCTGTTTTGTTTTGTTTGTTCATTTGTTTTGTTTTTTAGATTCAACATATAAGTCTTCCATTTTTAACAACACTCCTTTGTGGGTGTCATTTATCAGAGTAACACACCAGGGCTTTGGCAATGAAACTGGAAGCTATGTACACATAATACTAGCTATCTAGATGAAAGCTAGAGGCCAGGAAAAAGCGGTTCTTCAACTAGGACTGCCATAAAAGTCACAGAAAATATTCTTATGTGGCTTTTGTTTCATAGTCTTGTGTCATTTCCTATCCCAAGCTGGCCTTTACTGATCCCTTTTTCTATTAAACGATTCCAGCCTCTGCTGTTTACTTGGAATGAATATCACATTAAAATGGAAAACTGGACTTTGTCCAATTTAGTTTTAGCTAGCAGAAACAGTATCAATGGGAGAAAATGATGCTGCAATTTTCTCCTCTGGTAAAATGTGGCTAGAAATCCATCCAGAAAATACAGCAATATTCATTAAAATGAAGAAAATATACTACAATGAATAGTAATAGTTTGCTTTTAAAAGCACTTGTTAAAATGCCATTAGATGCTCAATAATGAATCAGATGATGTAACAGAGATGTATGAAGAGGAATGCTGAGTTCAATTGTTTGCTTTGAACTCTGAAGTGTTATCTTTCTCAGATTCCATTTGCAAGTGTGACAATTGGAAAAGACAATTAAATAGTAATGAAGTTGCCAATCTAGTTTGAAATGCGGATTGAATTCCGTTTTCAACTGCACAAAGAAAACTACATACATGTATAAGTGACTGAGCACATGTAGTGTAAGTTTGATCAACATCTCTGAAAATGGAGGAAAATAACAGCTGAATTATATACATAGGTCCCCAATTTTCCAAATGAGATCCTGTAACTGTACTCTTGAAAGGAGATTCGTTACACTTAATTATAAGATACTTGAAAATTTACCTTCATATGTAAATTTGTGATAAAACAAATGAAAAATGGATATTCATTACTCAGGAGAATTAAGATAATCTGCTAAATTTTGGAGCAAGCTTTTAGGAAGAGCATCATGGGAATGTGCTCACAGTCCTCTAAAAGGCAATATCCCAAAGTGCATACGTGGGCCAGCTCTGGAGTCAGATGGATAGAAACTGAAGCCTGACTTTCTCACTTACCAACTGTGAAACTTGGGGCAAAACACTTACCTTCTCTTGGTTTCTTCATCTGTAAACTGTGAGTGAGGATGACAATAATAGTGCCTAACTGCTGTGAGGCAATTTATGTAACCATTTTGAACAGTGACAGGCCCACAGTAAACTCCCAATAAATGTTAGACATTTTTACCAAAAATCTTTATAAGAAAATGGAAGATAGAATGAAAGGTTGTAAAGAGAAAACCAGAGGAAAAAGCAAGACTATGAGTCCTAGTGTTATTCTTAACTTTGGTGCTCATGAAAAGAGCAAATATGAGTAACAAAATTAATCTATATGAAAATGTGAAGGCCAAGGTACTGACTACTGCTACACATAGGGTGGCCAAACTGTTCCTACCACAATCTCCAGGACGCTCATCGTTATCACCGCCATGGAGCAGCCTGACGGAAAAGGAGAGTCCAATGGCCTTAGAATGGTTCTGTACCATTCTAACAAGGTGCCTTATTGTAGTGAACTAATAACTTTTCCTAGTTGATCGTTTATCATAATGCACTTTCTCTGAAGTCTTGAAATGTCTCAGCAATGTAGTGTCTTAACTGCCTTTTATATTATTCTCCTTAGGAAGGTGGAGGTAGCTTCGAGGAGGAGGGAGAAAAATGATAAGTAGGCAGACTCACAGATTGTTATTGCATTCTGTCCATAAACTAGTTCCTGAAACCATTTTAATCGTTTTAAAATGCACAAGACTTCCCCTCTGGTACTTATCACACTCATACGTTAAGAGAACAATTATGTTTTGCCCATAAAAATCAAGTTCAAAAAGAACCTTGATAGTTCTCTCACCATTTTTCTTGGTTTAATGAAAAGTGATGCATGCTATTTTTTTTTAAGGAAGATTAGCCCTGAGCTAACATCCACTGCCAAGCCGCCTCTTTTCGCTAAGGAAGATTGGCCCTGAACTAACATCTGTGCTTATCCTCCTCTATTTTATATGTGAGACGTCTGCCACAGCATGGCTTGATAAGCCATACATAGGTCCGCTCTTGCGAACCAAAACTGGCGAACCCTAGGCTGTGGAAGCAGAGCGCATGAACTTAACCACTATGCCACCCGGCCGCCCCGTGATGCATGTTGTTTTTATTTTCATTTACTGGTCGAAGGAAAAATATTACTTACTTTCCATCCCAGACATGGTCACCTCTGTGGAAAATCACCAGGTTATTCTGAAGGTCCAGAGCTACCCCAGAAACCTGGCCTGGTAACAAGTATACTCCAGGCCAATCCAGTGCCTCTTCTACATGGAAATCTAAAAGATAAAGACATACATTTAGTGTAAAAGGGAAAGCCAGTATAACCTCATGAAGATTCACAATGGTTATAAGAAACTCATGCAGTAATGTCACTAGATGCAAAGAAAACAAAATCAAGCCGTGCTCTACATACAATATACCGCATGCACATGCCAAGTAGCTTCCGGAGCTATGAAATAAAGTGACTGTGAACTTGTTTCCTGTTTATTAGATGCCTGTAAAACCGGCTTCCCCTTCAGTCATTAAAGAGCAAATTTGAGACTGCCTTCTTCATGACAAGATTCTTATTTTAAATCAGTATCTTTGGAAAACATGGCAACATGGATGACATCTTTCTAATACAAAGCTTTCAAATGTTGTAAATAAATAGCAACCGTGGGCAATAAGCCTGTGTGTGTCTGTGTATCTGTCTGTCTCTCATCTAAATTCTGTGTAAATTCTGAATGTTGACTATACATTAGACCCTATAAGATTATTGCTTATCCCTTGTACAAGGAACTATATAACATACTCATCTCATTGCTCCTAACTTCAGTGTTGCTGTAACAATGGGAATGGAGAGACACTTTCTCTCACTGCTCGTATTTCACAGTGTCCTAACAATAGAAAGGAAAAATAGCAGAAACTTTGTGACCGAATGATTTCCAAATTCTTCTCATTTCTGATCAGAATACATTTATCCTTAGAGAATACCAAGGTTCATTTGTGCTGATCCCTTTTATAAACACGCTCACGAATAAAGAGGTTTGATGTATGGGGTAGCTATACTGAGGATATAAAGCTCTGAAGATATTGTGCAATCTATTGTATCAGCGTCAATATTTCTGTCTCTCTTGAATGTTTCATCTCAACAGAGATGCTGAGAAGTAGAAAAGCAGCAATTCTAGCCTCATTTCTCCTTTCCACCCTCTGGAGGATGTGGCAACATACAGTGAAATCCTCAAAGTTAGGCATTAAAGACTGGAGGAAGAAACGGAAGCACAGGGCTTGTCTAATCAGCCTCTGAAAACTTCAGAGGAAGTCGGTATGAGGATAAACACTTTTAAATAATTCTCTCAACTACACAAAAGGAAACAGTACCTTTTCCCTCCAAATATTTTTACCTTTGCACATTGAATTTTTTTCTTTAATAAAAATTAACAAAACATAGCACAATCAATAGGATGCCTAGATCAATTCTGCCCACAACCTTTGTCGAAGCATTTTCAGCAAATACTCCCTAAGCGTATTGTCTATGTAAGGCATTATGTTAGATTCTGGGAACACAAAGAAATAAAACATGGTTTTTGGCCTTGAGGAACTCATAGGATAAAATGAGAAAAAACAGAAACCAAATACTCATGACACAATGTAGTGCAGGAACACAGGAGAGTGTCCATGATCCTTCCTGAGGCGTGGCTGGGAGAGGGTAGGGTTAAGGTCAGACCTGGGACGTTTCCTAGAGGAAAAGATATTTGTGTTTGCACTTAAAGATAACAGGGGGTTCATCGAGTATAGATGTGGGCAGAGAATATTTTGGTCAGAAAGATTAAAAGCGAGCATGTTTATAATTGCAGAATGTGTTTCAAGATCTTTAAGAAATCTGGGAAGGATATCTGTATATGTCAGGTGTGGTTTGGGGAATGAGAGCAGGATTAACAGACCCAGAAATCTAGTGTAGCCTGGAAAATGTATTGTATATTACACGAAGAAGTATGGATTTAACAATGAATGAATGTAGTTCTCAGTTGTGCTGTCTTGATCTATACTTTGATTAATTTTGAGGCATGCTGCAAGTACTTTATTAGTAGCAGCAAAGCCCAGAGTTTGGGAATGATTTACTTTTGAAATATATTAGAGCACATGAGAATGTCATTCTCACTCACGTGTGTTGTGATATGCCTTCTCGAGCTGGAGAGAAGGGGGGCAGAGTTACAGCTGGCGTGCCTTTGCAAACAATTCTAGGCACAGCAGTGGATGTGAATGGGGCTGCTCAGATGAACAGCATTCATCATCTATCACGCTTGTCTTAACAGGAAAAAAGGACGCAAATTGCTGCTACCGGCGATTGGGAGCCACTGAAGGTTTTTAAGCATAGGGTGATATAATTAAAACCGTGTTTTTGAAAGTGAACTCTGGAAATAGGGTATAAGCATAATAATTAGAGATGTCTAGATAGATCAACAGATGGATAAATCATTCCTCAAAGAAAATGTTTTAGATTATTTGAAAGTTGCTTGAATCTCAGGTTGTACGTCATTCATTCTCGTCTCAGTTATAGCTAGTCCATTTGGTAGTCATCATTCTATACCCATTTATCAGCTCCTGAAGATTCTAGATGGGATTCAAGGGAACCTCCAACCTCGTGACAATATAGATATTTAATTGCTTTCACCAGATTCTCAGAGACCAGAACCACTACAACTAGATGGAATTTCTTGAGGACTAGAGATCATGTCTTATTCCCTATTTTGTCACCAAGTCTTGCACAAGGCCTGGCCCACTGTAATAGCCTAATTAATGCACTAAACTGCACTCTATGCTCCAGTTTCTATTATGCCATCAACTAGCATTTAAACATCCTTATAATTTCATAATTCACTTGTGCTATTTCTTTTTAGCCCTAGCACTGTGCTAATTGGCTAATTATTTTCATTAAGGACAATAAACAAATATCACGTTTCTGGAACCTTTCTATTCAGTGGTCTACCACCAGGTAGAGGAAGCTAGGTGCTCATAAAAGAGCAGAGATACTAATTCTGATAGAAAATATGCAATGGCCAAAATAAATATATTGTTCTGGGGTCAAATGTGAATTTCATAAAGTACTGAAAATATTGATTAAAGAACTGAATAAAGAACTTTAATCTGGCCATGAATGATCCCAATTATCACTGACCTTAGATTGGTAAGCACTCCAAAGTCTGCACAAGGTCTTGACTAATGGGTTATTAACAACCTATTTTGTCACATATAAGAATCCTTTTAGGTTGGAAATTTTCAAGAAGGAAAAGTAGCATAAATATCTAGGACATATTTATTAAACATATACTTTCGGTGAATTTTCAAAACAGTTAAGGTGGTATGTAAGGAAATATATAAGCAGGCTAACACTATGAGCAACTTGGCTGTTCCAATACTGAGTGAACGCAAAGGAGAGCTATTTTGTGTCTGGCAAGAATGTTTGGAGAAATTATATTAAATTATTTTTAATTTCATTTAAAAATATCACTGCACACTTATTAAGATTACCTAGGCAAGATTTCAAAACTTTCGGAATTTAAGTCTCTGTGTTAACTAGGAATTCTAAAATAGTTAAAGGAAAACTGAGTTCATATTCTCTTCCTTGAATATTAGCTCAGTTAAGTGATGTTTTTGCTTCCAGTGTCACCATTTTTTCACTATTAGGTAGTTAAAGGCTATTCCCTTTAAGATTAAATGATCAAGAATCAGTGCAGTCATTTAGGACTAGTGGTGTACGTATATGGAATTAATACTGATGTTTTTCCAATCCCTGCCCACGTCTACATGAGAATCACAAAATGCTAGAATAGTGTTGGCTCATCCCAGATCATTTTCTCATTACACAGGAAAGAAACAGTAGGCTTGGGCCAGACTTCAGTCATCAATATCAAGGATGATTATTTTCTAATCCGCAATTAAGGAATATTTCAAATACTTATTAAAGAAATTGTATGATAAAATGTATGTGGCTTCTAACTTAAACTTAACATTTTCAATCAGGGACAAGTTAAAAATTCGAGTTCAGATTCCTCTAGCTTTTACTTAAGAAGTGATTCGGTATATGACTAATGTTGTAGACTTACAGTTTTAATTTGAAAATTCAATACAAATCTTTCATATGACCTTCAGCAAGCCATTCCCAACTCTAAGTATCAGCTGCTCTAAATTCAGATATCAAATGATAGGATTATTTCAGAAGAATCTTTGCATTCACTATAAATAAAAGGAAATGTGCAACCTCATATTCTGCCAAATATTTAGGAAAAAAAGTTACTACTTTCAGAAAAAATCAAACATTACTATTAAAATTGTACCAATAAATCACTTTAAGGATTTATTTAAGCTACACTTTTCCAAGAAAACGATTAATGTTAGTAATCAATGCTGCTTTCATATGAAATTATTAATAAGCATTTAAAAGGGCATTCATTTATCTGTGTTACATAAAGACTAATAAAATCAGATAAAGTTGGAAAAAAAAGAATTCCAAACCCAGAACTATGACTTAACTTCAGTGTAACAAATTTCTTCCTATTTAATCTTAAGGAAAAGATCCTGATGAAAATCACTAGAAGACTTCAACAACAAGAACAAAATGTAATGGTTGCTTTTTCTGCACTTGTAAATTCTCATCTAGCGATGAAAAGATGCCTTATTTTGGTCGGGGATTGTTATTCATCAGAAGTGCCAGCAATAACTATAATTAACTAAAACTATAGGAGAAATATTTATACCTAAGTCAGAAAGAAAACAAGAATTAATTATAATGTTTCACTTAATGGGAGCGAAGTGAGGAAGAGACGTAAGACAACTAGGAGCTCAGAAGCATTCGCAGAATTTCTTCTCTTTCTAAAATTTAATTGCAAATGAGATCTTCATCTTGGTTAAACTGTTTGGATACTGACTGAGAAAGTATGATCAAAGGTAATCTATTCCTAGAGTTCTCATGATTGTAGATGAGGTGATGGGATGATTGGACAAAACCAGTCTATCTATCCATCAATCATCTACCTCCCAATCTATAATTTTATTTACTGTGAAAAGCAGAATAATGAAGTGATTAAAAATCAAGACTTGGAGCAAGTCTGCCTGGCTTTAAATCTTGGTTCCTTGGGCTGTGGCACTTTGGGCACTTGACTTAACCTTTTTATGCCTCAGTTTCTTCCTCTCTAAATGGGTTTATAAATAGCGTTGTTATGATGATTAAATGAGTTAATGCATCTAAAACACTTAGCTTGGTTCATAGTAAGGGGTATGTATGTGTTTGTTTTTAGTATTCTCTTCCCCTCCAGAGATGAAAATTCAGCCCACTGATTGCCTTATTTTACCCTGGGAATTCTATTGACCCTAGAGGTAAGCATATGAATGAAATATGTTAAAAGTATGGACACTGAGTTAGGTAAAAGTTGTCCATAGAAATTAAGTGAAATCTAAATGTATGATAAAAATATTTACAGACCCTGTGAGTTCTCTTATCTGACGGGAAGCATCACACAAATGCATATTTTCTGATGTCCAGAGGTGTGCAATATATGCTCAGTTGGGCTTCCATATGCTAGCAAATAGTAGTCCAGTCAAACTTGCCAGTGAGAATAGCTATCTGTAGTTTTAAATTTATTTTCCAACGAGTCTAGTTTCCAGAAGGCTACTAGAATAAAGACTAAGGTTTTGTTTCTAATCTATTAATGCTGTCTTAATTTAGATATCAAACTAATGGTGGAAATCAAACTATGTTGTGTAAAAAGGAATGCAATTGCGTCTCAATTTACCAAGATGAATATTTTCATACTGTATATCATGTATCACACGATCAATGTAAGTGATCAGAATTGAAGAGCCACAAACTCTCATTATGACAGAACAGTGCTATGTCATTTTCTGAATGTATCAAATTAGAGTGTCAAATTTTGCAGCATGCCTACACATTGCAAGAAAATTCTCTCATGGATCCTGCTTAAGTTAAAGTAGATAATATTTGGTTCTACTACTTTGGTGTTTAAATTTTTGAAATATTAATCCAATGTGACATTGATGGTAAGAATTATTATAATTATTAACATATTATAATATTTATTAAATGCTTTCTATGTGCCAGAAACTGTTTAAAGCATTTTCCATGTATTATGTGGAATACATGGAAATATTATTTGACCCTCACTTTAACCCTATGAGGATGGTACTGTTATAATCCTCATTTTACAGATGAGAAAACTAAAGCCCAGAGAATTTTTTTAAAATCTTGCTTAGGGACCACATAATAAGTGGTGCAGCTTGGATTCAAAGCCAGGAAGTCAAGCTCCAGGGTCTGAAGAGTTCCACATCATACTTCCTCCATGCAGTGGTTTTCAAATTTTATTTGGGCCAAATGGAGAACGGTTCCGGGGCAAGCTGTATTGTGAGTATACTCGTGCATGCACACACGCGTGCTTGAGCATGTATGGTGGGAGGCTGTAACTACTACTTATGCTTGAGGCATGCCCTTTCCAACAACAGTTTGAAAACCTCTGGTTTAGACTGCAGCTGAGCCTGTCCAGGAAGTTTCTCTGTTTCTAACACTGTTTTTACAACTATCGGGAGGAGAGTTTTCAGAATAGATTCACCAAAAGTTATGAAGATAAGATCTAAAAAAGAGGCTATTTTCAGATGTTTGCACTCTTAGAGACACACTGAAGACACCATACTTAACCATCTTGTTCCTGGGAATGCTAAAGACTTTCTCAGCTCTGCAGAGCTGGAAGATGTTATTCTATTGCGCTTTTATGCAGCTTGTGCCCATTGATACTCAACTCATATTGAGGTGGAGAACTCAACTTTAAAGGCAGTTGCCAGGGTGTGGCACCCAGTGGAATTCAGACCAGTCTAAAGGTCCACAAAATGGTGTTGCTTTTGAAACCCTCAGGTAGTGCTGGGCCTACCACACAAAGTCACACCTGGATTTCTGAGTTGATGCAATAATTTCACCTTCAAATCCTCAAATCAGCTGGATGGGAACCATTCCCATACTGCAGTTCCAAAATAAGGGTCCGTTAATGAAATCTAAAGTGCTGCTGAAACCGCCACTGTATTGGGTTGTGCTAGTGCCATGAAGTGAGGATATCAGCACAGGGTCCTGAGTGGAAGCCTCCAGCTTCTATGCAGTGAGGGCCCAGAGCTCCACGGAGGGTATCTGAACTGGGCTAGCAAGTTAGCCCAGCTGATCGAGCACAAGTGTATTGAAACGTAAAGAACTAGAAGGTGCATATCAGTCCAAGCTTTAAATTCAGACTCTGCGACCTCAATCAAATGGGTTAACTTCTCCAGGTTTCAGTTTCTTCACCTGAAAATTAATAATAGGTCTCAAAGATACATGAAATGAGTAGGAGCTATAAAATTAAGCAACACAACAGCCTTATATTTTGTTTTAATAATAATCTCCTATGAAAAGCTACTTTCTTCTTTGCAGCTAATACTACTCCTTATAGCAAATTAGGCACTTAGAGAGACAGATAATTGCTCCAGATCATTAGGGTCCCATTATGAGCTTCACCTGGAATAAAGAAAGGGTATGAGAGAAACAATGGAAGACAATCCATCAAATTTATTCCCCTTGCTCATAGTCTAGGAAATATACATGAATTAGACTACTAATAGATTTTATCACTGCAATACGTGCTAATAACTTTCTACTTTCTGTTTTGCAAGTGGAAGCTTCCTGTGGATAGGTCTTCATCTGGCTTACACAAAGTAATGAGACATCTTCAATTAAAGTTAGATATTACATTGTGTTATGATCAACAGTGAAAGAAACTGAAAAGAAAAACACTTTTAGAAATAGCTTACCTAAATATGAGTTTTGCTATCTTGCATTTAATTTTAAAAAAGGTTTTGAATCAGAGTAGTGAAATAACACTAAAATAAATCATTTCAGAAAGAACATACATGCACATTTCCATTCTATAATTAGGATTTGTGCTATATGTTTCTATGACTCATTATTTTATTTACTTTGGTGGCATTCACTCATGTATTTAAAATGAAAGGAAACTTCCTGAACCAGATCCTGGAGAAATATTTTTCTTCTGGGCACTACCATTTTGACCACCCTGGAAGGTATGAGGCGATTTGGTAAGTAAATGTATTTCGGGTATTTTAAGCATTTCTTTCTTTGAAAAACTAAGTAGGTTTCAGGGATACAACGCCTTAAGTCAAATTATGATTTTTACACTGACACTTATGACGCCTATAAGTCATCATGTCATTATTCCAAATCCAAGAGCAACAAAGAGAAGTCATGGAATAAAGCATGACTCAACTCCAACACTTCACATTGGAATAGAATTGGATTCTTACCCAAGAGGCCCCTTTTGCCTTTTACATTTCCATGTTGTTTGGATTACAATTTACTGTCCTTAATACAGAGGTTCAGACAGACACTCCAGTCTATTTATGAAATGGATAGGGACATGATAAACTGCAGATTTCTAGGCACCATACTCAGGATATCCATTCATTTCTTCTTTGGTAGGATTCAGAACTCCAGATCTTTCATAAGCACCCTGGGTGATTCTAGTGCAAGGAGGTCCAGGGACCACCTCTTGAGAAACACAGTTTCGTTAGATGAATTTAGAATGAGTTAAGTGGGGCTGATTCTGTTTACATATGAAGAAGTAAAAATCTGGGTTCCAGTTAACATTTTACAGAGACTATTAGGCCAGTCCCAATGGACAATACTTGAAACTTCTGTGTGAGCAAAAGAAAGTGCATGCTAATTTTTTCAATTATAAATAAAAATCTGCTGGGTGTTGAATAATTTATGGCTTCCTGCAAAGCTGTATTTGAAAACATCAAGCTGGCAGCCTGCGCCATTCCAGCCCACACATAGACAGCTGCCATGCACGCATATCCGTTACTCTTTTGGAGATCATCTCCACATGCTGTATTATCTGGCTTTCCACATTAGCAAGTAACGTGAAACACAATCAATATCACAGAGGCCACAATACAATTAAAAACAAAGGGAGGCATCTATAGCTTGCTGGCACAGAAACCTGAAGGGAATAAAGTATTGTCCTCTAATTATGGAAGCCAATCCTGGTTAGAAACAAAGATAAATCTGACAGTTACTGACTTGCAGGAGGTCCCTCCAGAAATAACTATCCAACTTTCCAATTAAGATAGTAATTGATAATGGAACTTAAGAAATCAAAGTCATAAAAACGGTTACATTTTACAAGTCAATTAGATGAGAATGTCTGAAGTATAAAGATTCTTTTGAGAGAAATTTAATTTCCTTAAAAGAAGATAGTGTATAAGCATTTTATACACTGTGACTTTATATGTCAGGTTTTGAATTTTCAGTTTCTTTCCATTGAGTAAAACGGAGAAAGTTGATTTGGTAAGAATTTGTTACCCTGAATTGCATATGCCCTCTCCAACATAATTCAAACATTTTCAGTCCTAGTAATTCTGGCTCACAAATTGAACAGAATTTATGTAGTATCGGACCAAAACAAAAACTCCTCAAAGGTGGTATCTGATAATCCAAATCTGAGTAACATTTTTTCTAATGAGAAGTCCTTTTTCATTGATGAGTTTTTTTCACTCATTAATTTTTATTCCCTTCAGATTTTGCTAATGTGGATTGTAGCATTTCATATTGTACTCTTTAAAAAAAGCCCTAAACGCACCTCCTGTGTGTTCTGGTTCCCAGGTGCCTTCACCAGGTAGGGGCTGCGGTACTGAGATAACTCTGCTCTCTGTTGGCCTCAAAGTAGATTCTAGTCTGTGGAATTTGTGAATTCTGTCTCTGACAAGAATAGCATTGCCCCTGTCCTCATGCTCTGCACTCTCTCTGGCATCAGATCGACCGAGATCCTTCTTTTGGACTACATTTGCAATCTCAGCTACCAGGTCTGACTCTGATTCTGCCTTTTCTGTAGGGTTATATTTATGCACATGAACAACATCTTCCCTTTCTCCTAGCAGCTTGGAAAGCAGTGAATAGAAATCACCTGTGGAAAAAAGAGAAGAGATAAGGGGTAGAGGGTTGATAAGAGTGCAAAATTTACAAAATTTTGTGCCTTAAAAATCAGTGAGAGAGAAGGTTGCTCTCAGACTTTCAAGGATGGGGGAGAAAAAAGAGATGATCTTCCAGAACAATGAAAAAATAATATGCTTCACATTTGATTTGATATACCACCTGTTTTGTTCTGTTATCTCAGGGGTCAACAATGCTAGATAACCTCCATTAATATGTTAGTAGAGACAAAATAATGCATATGTGATTACATGGCACATTTCAATAAATTGTCACAGGATAATTGTACTGGTTTGGAAGTTAGAGTTGATCAGATTTCTAAAATAAAATATTATCAACAGTTATATCAGAAAACAGCTATCTTTACAGGAAAACTCTTTGAAGTTGTCTTTAAAAGTCTATTAAAGAGTAATCCACAAGAAATTAAATATATATTCTTGAGCAGGTGCTGTAAAACACACAAGAAATCTACCAGATATGCATCTACTTGGCAATTTGAAAACCCAAGTTTTATTATTATTATTTTGTTAGCAGTGCTATTGTAAGTAGTTCCAGTTGTTTATTTTAAACAAGAAATGAACAAATTCCAGAAAAATAATTTTTTGAGAAAAGAATACTTTTTCTCTTTTTTAAGATTGGCACCTGAGCTAACATCTCTTGCCAATCTTCTTTTTTTCTTCTTCTTCTTCTCTCCAAAGCCCCCCAGTACATAGTTGTATAGTCTAGTTGGGGGTCCTTCTGGCTCTGCTATGTGGGATGCTGCCTCAGCATGGCCTGAGAAGCACTGCCATGTTAGGGCCCAGGATCCGAACTGGTGAAACCCTGGGCTGGCGAAACCCTGGGCCACTGAAGTGGAGTGCGCGAAATTAACCATATGGCTACAGGGCCAGCCCCGGGAAAAGAATAGTTTTAGATCAGTTTCAGACAAAAGAGAAGATTTGCACAAACTAATATCACTGAAGTAATTCATCACTAAAATGTATTTCATGTCTTCCTGTACTAAGAAGTAAACTTGGATATAATAATATAATTCCATCAAAAATTATTTATAAAATATTATGACAGATGTAAAATATGACTATGAAAAGTTCATGAAGCATTTTAATCCTCATTATTTACATCTATGGCTTCAAATCCATTTACATCAATTGTGTGAATGGGAAACATATTATTCTCAGTGGAAACATAAATTCGCTTTCCTAAGCCAAACTCAAAGGTAACCTACAGCTCTGCCTTTTCCTCACCCTATTCTAAGTGCTACTAATGAAATTACTTATGACTATGGGGTCTGATTGCTTAAGTTTTAATTACATTTACAGCATGACCATATAATATTTATAAAATCTTTTTTATGACCATTAGGAAATGAAAATGATAACTGGTTTAGCCATGATACATTCCACTAAAGAATATATTATTAAGAAATTGGTGCAAGGGGATATGAAGTCTTTCCAAAATGATGCCAAGAGATCCTGTCATGTTTACAAATAGTCTTGGTTTAATGATTCAAAGTAGGTTTTCAATTCTTGCCCATGAAAGCAGCTTATCCCAGGTGAAATCTTCAATCAGAAAATAATTACCAAGTAATAGGGCCAATCTCAGTAAAATGAACAAAGCAAATTATAACTCAACCACATCTGTTAGGCCACAGTGGCATTCTGCCTCACAGAAGAGAAATTAATCCATTACTGCGAAATTCTCCTACCCCACACACTAAACATAGTTTAATACGCTGTTGTACAATGAAACATTTTATATACAAAATAAAACACAAGATTATTTCAGGGACAGATAAAAAAACATAACTTTAAAACCTGAATCCATGTCATTATGCTAACATTGATGGCGGAACACAGGCTCAGAACTATGCACGGTTATTCAGGTTTGTCAGCAAAAATCTAAAAGCTGTGATAAAATACTAAATGCAGAGCACTCCAGATCCTTTGAAATTCTCATTTGCAATTATCATTGGGGTTAGGAAAACAAAAATTTGGCAATGTAACAGGCTTGGCTGCACACCGATTGCACTGGCCTTGTGAGACCATAGCTTCAGAGCTGCAGCATCTCATCTACAGAGGTTACAGGTGAGAGAGACAGACCACTAGATGGCTATCTCTTACACTCTTACGCACAAACTAGAAAGATTTTTTTTCCTCTTCTGGCGTATTGGATATATGGAATACCGAAATGTTAACCATTTTTCTTAGTCATATTAAGATCTTGATTTAGGAAATAAATCTAACCTTGAGTGCAATGGATGGAATAGAATATAAATGGAGGAAGTTGGATGGTCTCTACCCGAGTCTTACCTCTCAATATTCCTTTCTTTCTTTTCAGTTTGTTACAGCCAGATTGGACTTTTACTTCCTTGAATGTCAACTCTAAAATGTTGTTTCTTCTTCCTGGGACATTCTCTCCCCAGAAATCAACTAGTTCCTCAACTTTCAGATCTCACTTAGGTATCACTTACATCCAAGAAGCCTTCCTTGACAATGAAATTAGGGACCTTTGCTATGTGCACCTACAGCCCTCCACTCTTTCCCTGAATTGTTATTACCCAATGTCTGGTCTGTATTTCACACTAATGTTCAAATCCAACCCTGATACTTCATAGCTGTTTTGTGCCTTTAAGCAAGTTACTTAACCTTATAAAGTAGATTAACGATAACTACCTCTAAGAATTGTTTTGTGGATTTAAAGAAGATAGTTAATGTAATATGCCCAGTCCAGTGTATATCATAAAGTAGGTATCACTAAATTGTAGCTATTATAATTACTAACGAAAGAGATATAAACTCTAGTGGCAACATGCATCTGCTTCAATCTATTGTTTATCTAAAAATTTACACATCAGTTCCTATTTTGTATTGAAGTATTGGGATTTCCATAATGGAAAACAAGCCCCCTTTAAGTTTACAGCCCTCTATTTGCTCAAGTCACTATGGCTGCCATTGGGATTTGCTGCCTGGCTTTGCCAAAGGAGGTTGTATATGCACTTGCTTTCATTTGTTTTAGTCTATGTTTGGAGAAAGAATTATCCCTCCTCCAGTGTTCTGGATGCCAGCCCTTCCAGTGGCCCCCAGAGCCTTTGCTACCTGCTTTCTTTTCTTTTCTGTTACTACCTCTCTGCAAAAGACTTAACTCACAGGCTATAAACACTCACTTTGGGCTTATCTTCAGTGGTCATGGAGGCAAGAAGAGATCCTCTGACACAGTATGTCTTTCAAGCTTTCCCATCTTTCCTCTTCCTTTAACAAGTTCCAACGCTGTCTAAAAGAGTTTTCTGTGATAATGGAAATATTCTGTACCTGTGCTGTCCAATATGATAGCCACTAGGCACGTGGGGCTACTGAGTACTTGCAACGTGGCCAGTGCGACTGAGGAACTTAATTTTTAATTTTACTTACTTTTAATAAATTTATATTCAAATTTAAATAGCTGCATGTGGTTAGTGTCTACCATGTTGGACAGTGTAGGGCTACAAGCTGCTCTATCCTTCCTCACATGCTTTTCTTTCCCTACATCAAAGGCATTTGCTTTCACTTCCCACTTCACCCTTGTATGGCTTCTGCCTGAGTTGCTCAAGAGCTCTTAGTTGCCAAAGCTAACAGACTCTTCATCTTGAGCCCCTGGTGGCATGTGGCACTGTTGAAAGTCCCTTCAGAAACTCTCTCCTTATAACACTGTTCTTCTCAGATCTTCTCTGCCTGTCATCGTTGCTTCCTCCTATTCTGACCCACAAATGAAACGTTGGTGTCTTCTGAGGTCTATCCCAGGCTTACTTTTTTTCTCTGGCTATGACCTCTTCCTACTAAGTGATCTCAGCCACTCACAAGGCTTAAGCTGCTATTTCCAGACAAATGACTCCCAAATCTGAAGCTCTCCTAGTACCAAACTGGTATATAAAACTGCCTTCTGGAAATTTCCACTTGGATTGGATGTCTGTTTTATAGGAATTTTGAACTCAAGAAGTCTAAAACAGAGCTCTTAATCTTCTCCCCATACTTTAACTTTTTTGTAGTGTCTTTCTCGGTGATGAAACTCTTTTGGGTCAATTAATCCAGAAAACTGGATTTGTCCCTCTCTCACTAGTGAATCACAGAATCAACTGATTCGTCGATGCTGATTTGTCAACATCGTTTTTTCCCTCCCTACCACCAGCACCCATTTGAGATTCTTATCATCCTATGACTAGCATGCTGAAAGACTCTTCTCTTTCCTCTAAACAGATCCTCATCCCTGCCTTCAGTGTCAAAACCTGTTTGGAATGGTATAAAAGCTGCTCTACATTTGTGCAACTGACTGGTGACCTCTGGTAGCCTGCTTTCCCTGGACACTCCTCGGTTATCTCACCTTTTTCTCAGCTCTGTCAATCTATGTGTTTCTGGGTGGTAGCCTCTAATTCTTTCTGGATCCCACTGCTAAGGGAACCACATCATTTAGTCCCCAAACTGGGGCACATTTGAGAAGGAAAAGGGTGTTGTTAATATTTATACTAGGCATAAACTGGTACAGTCCTGGAAAAATTCGGATGCATAGTTATCCTACCTATTGTTGACAGAGATAACATATAAAGAAATACTTTTAAAACTACAAATGACAATAATAGTAATAGCCGCTAATATTTTTTGAGAGCTTAGCATGAATGTCACTTTACTGAATGCTTCATACCATTTAACATGTTTAATCTCCATGAAATACTTAGAGTCCTTACTTTGGATGAGGAAACTCATGGCACAGCTGGTAGGAAACTGAACTGGGGTTCAAAGGATACAGCCTGATTGAGGAGCATCCCTTCTAACTGATAACTAGACTGGATTCAGGTTCCCCCCTCCTTTCTGTACTGGCCAATATACTCTTTCCTGTGAATTCGCCTCAGACCTGTCAATCTTACTATATTTAAAATTTTTTTTCTTTTTAAATTAATAGTCTTCTGAGCTCAGGTTTTGGGTTTATTCTTTAACCAAACAAGTTTATTTTTGTCCTATCCTGGCTTGTCTTCTTCTTACAACAAAGGACACTTATAGTCAAGTCCATACATACATACTACAGTGATTTGCACAAAACTGGCCTAAAGAAAAATGACTGATTTTCTTTGGTCTGAAAAAATAGAAGAGTTTTCTGTTCTTTTCAATAGTTTTCACTTACCACTGGCAATATACCTTACATGTATGATCAAATTCTATAAAGATGTTCTAAAAATGTCTTCTGTACATTAAAATTATCTGGGAAGGGACAAGTGGTAAGGTATAAATGTGATTTTATATAAAAAAATAAAAACCTCTCATTTCTCATTCATTGTTATATTTCCAGGGATTAGTATTGTTCCTATTATAGCAGATATTCAATAAATGATTCTGGAATGAATAATTTGTTACAAACGTCACTCCTTGCTTTTGCATCAGTAAAGATCAAAGTAGTTCTTTGATGATTTTAGGCTGCAGTGAGTACTGTTTCTTTCTTTTCCTCACTCAAACTTTGATTCTTATCTTATGAAATGCAGACATGCTCTAGGCTTTTAACTAATTTGGCTGAGTGGGTTTGGTATATGGAAAATACAACTGTAGTAGCAGCTAATGTGTCAGGAAAAGGAACACAGCATAGCACAAGAGAATCGAAAATACTACTGATTAAACGCTAGCTTTGTAAGTTGTGTGCTTGTATTAACTACTGCAAGGCTCAATGTGCATTTTTCTATTTAGTGGGGTCACTCACTATTCCCTGCCACCAGCATGGAAATTTCTCTGGTTTACTTTCAGGAATATGGTGAGATCACACCAAAATAGATGGAAACTTACATTGAAAAATTGGCCCCTGAGTTTATTTTTTTAATAAAATGCTTTAAGATTATTGAATGAAAAAATAAGTATTTCCACATTTAGATAGCAAAAAATCTTAATTGTGGCAGGCATTTTTATTTTAAAAAGGATCAAAACCTCTTGGTAATCTTTCAGAATATAAACTCCCATTTCCCACACAAATCACTAGTGCTTCATTACCTAAAACAAACAGCTCTTGTTACTGCTGATTGCTCTGTGATTTCTATGGTACATGCAGAGTAAATAGGATGCTCATCAGCAGTTTAACTACTGACAAAATATGCCAAGTAACCAAGCTAATGAGGTTACAACCATGCAACACAACTGATTAGCGAGAGGAATACGAGAAATGGAGAAATAAAAGCATTTCTTTTTAGATTTTAATACTTTGGCTTATGACTCCATCATAGCTGATGGTTAAAGCTGATTTGGTTTATTTACTGTTTATCTGTTACTAACCCAAAACATTTAATCTACTAGTCTTAGAGAAATAAAAGACCTGATCATGATGACCAGCTCAAGGATCACAAATAAAATGAACTTTATCATTTTTCCCTCTTAGAGGACTCATCTGATTGAAAAACAATCAGAAATGGGCTTTTCTTCTTTTTTTAAGAAGATGAGACAAATATAAAAAAGAAGTTAGGAGATGATGGCTTTTGCACCTATCAGGCACACAAATCTGTATCAGAAAGCTTAACCACGTGATAAACGATCATTCACATCTGCCTA
Organism: Equus przewalskii; assembly: GCF_037783145.1. NCBI lineage: Eukaryota > Metazoa > Chordata > Mammalia > Perissodactyla > Equidae > Equus > Equus przewalskii. The sequence goes on from NC_091843.1 coordinate 66,356,998, forward strand.
TTCTGTTATTAGAAAACTAATTCAAAACAGCATCCGCTCAGCTTCCCAGAGCCTTGAGGGGTATTTAGAATTGTGTTTGATAGATGAGCTCAATAAATAAAGACTTGTGAGCTGCTCATAAATCATAACAAACCGATAAATTTGCAGTGAATGGGAATACAAACAAGAACTGTATCTTCTTTAACCAGCAAAGTGGCATTAAGAGTACTCGGAATTAGCTAAGAAGATGTTATTACAATCATTGGTACTTTATTAGGGGATGAAGGGAATATCCTATTTTGAACAAAGCAAAGAAATAGAAATTTTAGCCACTAAGCCAAGCCTTTGTTTCACTCCTCTCATAAATGGTTTACCAACTGTTACTTTAACAAGCTTTAACAGTAGACTACTGTCTTTTTACCTTGCAACCTTGTTCCCTTGATTCTGCTTATCTGATAAAACACGCCAGTGGTAATTCACTTTTGTTAGCATAAAACCACTGTGAAATTATTCTGTTTCACAGAAGGTGTCTGAAGACCTTTAACTATCTGGGGTCATGGAGTGTTTTCCCTCTACAAATTGTATTTTTGTCATATTCTCCCTGCCTTGGGAATATAGTAGCTCATGCTGACCTTTGAGTAGAAAGATTGATTACACGAGGGCACAAAGACTACAATGAGAAGAGTTTGGAGCAAACTGAATAAAACATGTTAAAGGCTCTTTCTGCAGCAAAATAAATGCTGTCCAGAGCATAATGCACAATAACAAGGACATCTTGGTATTGTAGATTTGGACTTTCAATTCTGCCTTGAGTTTTTTTAAGACATTGAATCTTCCCAATACAACTGACATAAATTTCAATACTACATCTATTCTTTGAATTTTAAAGGAGAGAAACACTCAAATTCAGAACTCTTAAATGTAGTTGTATAGATCCTTGCTTGCAGCTGGTAAGGCTTTTAGTTTCGGCCCATATTCCTTGTGTAAACAATGTTAATAGAAAGCTCAGGTTGTACCTTTGGTGTAGTGAACATATAGAAGAAATCATAATGCATAAGAAATAAAAAGAATGTACAAAACATGCTTTGGTTTCTTCAAAGTGCCAACCACAACATATAAATGAGGGATGTGTGTGTATGTCTGCTCTGGAAAACCTCAATGCCACTGTCCTCATTCTGCATAGTCTCCTAGGATTCATTTCCTCCACCCCAAATCACTGTCTGATTGGGTTCTATTGTTTAACTTATTGTACTTAGCATGTATATAGGTAATTCTTTACTTACAATGTTTTCAAAAGATGGTGACATTTCAGTTTGTTTTGAATATCCCTTAGTATTTTTCTGCATGGAGGCAGACAATCAACTCACTCACAGATAAGCTCAGCTATAGGCAAATAGGCTGTTTTGCAAAGCAGTATGGGCAGGAATACACACATGCAGCCATTAAAAATTCCACTTGCCAATAATTTTTATAGTTGGGGAAAATATTCAAGATATAATACGGTTAAAAGAGAATACAAAACTGTGCATACGTTATGATCTAAATACTGTTAAAATAATGTGCCTATATGTATAATATATGTTTCACGCACAGATGTCTGTATACACCCATATTTCTAGGGATTATGGGTGATTTTATTTGTTTCTTCATACTTTTGTAATTTCCATATCTTCTACAATGAATATTATTTTAAAAAATCAGTCAAGCATTATTTTAAAAAAATTCCTGCAGAATTAATTAAAGCCTCATTAAAATGTTTCCCCTTGCTGCATGATCCAGGACAACCTGATAGGTCGAGCTGTCATAGAATGAGGCTCTTCTGGTGTCTCTGTGATTAAATCTTTTGAGATAGAGTCCGAGATACATTTGCTTTATACCAAATTTTGTTCTAGAGAGAGCAGATGTAGACATGGATACGGTGGAAGGTCAGCATGTTTGTGAGGAAGCACAGGCTGGGCCACATGGATTCACACGACTCACATGTCTCTTTCAAACTCTAGTTAATTTCCAATCAAGATTAACATTCTGGCAAAAATTAACAGCTAACAATTTTAGTGATTAGAATTGCAAAGAAAATAAAATACTTATATTTCTCCTGGAGAAACTGAGTATTAGATAAATCTGTACTAAATAGATGACTGGTCTGCTTTGAATTTTTTTTCTCCATGTTGGTACCTACCAGAAGTAGTAGTAGTAAGTATCTACTACTTCCTGTCCATTCGTGGCAGTTACATTTCTTTTTTTTTTCACCTTACGGAATATGAGTATGTCTCTTTCTTTTTTTTTTTACTATCTTAATAAAGGTCGTCCCTTCTTTCCAACATAGCATTTATTATATATCTTGACCTTTATGTTCCTATCTGCTTTCCAATGTATTAAGATAAGAAGTAAAAAAATACGCACGTTGTTTGCATCATCTAGGTAGAACTACCTCTATTAGTTTGTTGATGGGTAGAGAGCTTGCCTTTGAGGGCATGTCCTCTAATATTTTTGAGTCTTTTCCTTCCTGCCCCTCAACAGTTCCATTTCCAATGGGGGTTTGGCATCTTCTGTGTGACCAACATAGATGCCGTCTGTCAGCTTGTGGCTAGCACAACTGAAATAATTCAAGGCTTTTATTTATTGGGGATTTAAAATATTAAAAGAATCAATACAACCTGGAGGACTACTTGAATGTAAATAGTTTTGCCCAGAACAGCAAAATAAGGCAAAGTGTTAAGTTTAAGGGTTTACTTTAAAAATCAGCATATATGGCATAATTTATTTGAATAATTAGAGCCCTTCTATTAGCTACTTGGTCAATTTAACTCCCTAGGGAATGAATACAAATAGACATTTGGGCAAACAAATATCTCTGAAAAAAATGGGATACTCTCTCAGTAATGAGTAGATTTGCCCTGTGTATTGCAAGGAAATAGATGGATCTCATTAGCAAATCAAATGGACTCTGTACAAATATGCATTTAATATATTTCTATATTTCTCTATAGATTCTAGGCCAGTGGTCCCCAAAGACCACTAGAATAATACACAGGCTACACTGGTCATTGAAATGGCTTTTGGTGAGGTATTTGTCTTCATATACATTCTGATAAACCCACTAATTTCAACTTACAAATACCACAGCCTATTTTCTGCAGTATAAAAATTGAGTCAAAATAATGCTTTTTTTCTTCCCAAGTTAAATCACTTTATAGCATTTTTATAAGTAGAAGGAAACAGTAACTACAGGAAAATAATTTCTTATGTGTCCATAGTAATTTTCTCTGGAACCAGTAAGACTTTGGGTATATTTAAACTTTTTAATACTATATATATGTTATCAAACAGGAAAGGGTAAATCAATGGCAAAATATGAAACTATTTTAAATGATTTGGCTTGTAGGCAGATATGACACCCCCTAAATCCAATGATCTGGAAAGAACAGGTTAAATCTAACATTTAAGATTCCTCTGCTAACAAAACCTTTGGGTTTCTCATCTTCCAGAGTTTTCAATGTCTCCCTTGATCAACTCAATTAACTTCAAAAGGAAACACAGTCCACCCTCAGTTTTCGTAGAAACTCACCATTTCACAAGATGCACCTACTAATTGGTGGTCTCATTCCATGCGATATCACATATGTTCATATTAGGAAATGTATTCTAAAATGCCTCCAATTATTTCCACGACGTACATTTCAAACAGTGTGTGCAATGTCAAAATAATTCATTTTAAGTCTGAACAAATTTCAGTAAAATTATATTAAACACTGTTAATACTACATATTTAGGCTGCAATTACTGACTTCCTTACAAATATATACACAGAGTTGATAAATTTAGCTATTTTAAATTATATTCAATAGTTTAGTATGAACCATTTAGTATAAACTAGTATAAAATCATCTCCCTTTTTCGACTTAAACACAAAAATAGAAACAATTTTGAGCTAACTTGTATTTTTTTAAAGACCACTTTGTTAGAATGAGATGTTATGAACTATAATTTATATAAATTACATTTATATTATATAAATTATATACAATTTATATAACTTAAAACCTGTTATATCACAGTTTACCCTATTCCCCTTTCAGAGTGCATTTTTTTCTTTCAAAAAGACTAGATACTTTAATTTTGCAAAGACTATTAATGCAAGAGTGATACCTCCGACCTAGACCTGAGAGAATACATTTTGAAGATTTATAATAGTGGTCTACAATATCCAAAGAGTCAGAAATTTCTCTATGTTGTTAAAAGAAAAATCTTACCTATTTCCTGTACACTTTATGTTATCATTAGAAATGTGTTTGCATTAACATTAAACTAACATTTCAAGATATATCACACGTAGGCCAAAAACGACTCGATGAGATAACATACTCGAACACCTAAGACAAAATACTATCTTCCAAACAACTGGCAAGAAACCAAGATTCAGGGGAATAGTTTTTCAGTGCCAGCACATGCAGTATATGCCACAAAGCATCAAGTATCACCACTTCAAATAAAGAGAACAGAGGAAGAATGATGCTTTCTTAGCACAGCAGACAGCAACTTAACACAAAATTACAAATGCCTAAGACGATAATCCCTCCTACCTTACTGAAGGCAGAGAAGAATGACTTAAGAGAGATGCAGGTTTAACTCTTGATTTCTTTTTTCTTGAACCTCAAATATGGTTAATAAACACATCATACAAAACACACAAGAATTCAAATAGTAAAGGTCATAAGATCTCAAAAGCAGCCCACTGATTGTTTCTACTAATTATATTTGCACTTCTTTGCACTATATTTAAAAGTTACAATATTAAATAAACTAAAACAAAGACAGAAAAATCTAATGGGGCTAAATTACACTAACGACTTTTACTTTCAAAGCTCAAGTGCAACAATTGATGATTTTCTCATGAATTACGTATTATATAAAAACAGCAACACATAGGTTTGGAGACTGATAAAGAAAGTCCTAAAATATCTCAATAACTTTAAAGTTTGGTTGCCTATTTGGGTAATGAATAGTTTTACAGGCCTAGTTACAGAAGTAAGCATACATACCCTGTTCTAACACTTCTTCTTCTTGTTTTGGCTGTTGTAGTGAAGTCTTATCTTTGTTCTCTGTTTCTGTAAAGGGTTAAAAAAGTCAAGCATAAATTTGCAGTATGTATTACATACTTTAAATAGTTTACTGGAAATATGCCATCAATATATAAATATTTTCAGGGTCTTATGTTTCATAAAAACAACAGTATTAAGAATTTATACGGTAGAAACGCTCTAATTCTCACACAAACTCCAGCACAACCACCTTTACCAGTCTTCTGACTTAATAACTAGATCAACTACCCTTTCAGTAATATATACACAACACAGAATTTTAAAAATGCTTTAAAACTGCTTGCATTTGTTTCTTGTTTTTTTAAAAGTGAATTTATTAATATTTTAAGAACATTTTAAGGCACATCCTATAAATATATTAGGAACTTAAATAAATGACCTGACTGCTATGTTAACATCTTTCATAAAATTTCCAATAGAAAGAAATAAGAAGTTGCTCTGGCATTTTAAGATTGAACTTGTAAAACTCAGTAGTTTCAGCATACTTCATCCAATAAAATGGGATGTGGATTTTGAAATTTTAAACTAAAGAAACGACAATCAATATGACCATTTTGCAGATGAACAGCAATTTAAAGAACTCTTCTGAGAATGAGACCAAAAAGGCCAACACTAATAATGCCTCATAAATCAAGAATCATTCTGTGCTTGAAGAGGTCCATTAAACAGATAATTTGGGGTATGGCTGGACATGATAACCATTTTCATTGGCAAACTCTCGGAATCCTTAGATCATGCTGTATAAATCCATAAATTGCATAGTCGTTACCAGTCATGGGAGGAATGAAATGGAGAAACCAGAAAACATGAATTAAATGAAGAAAGATCTACATTTATGGAACTGATACCAAAACTAATCTGTTTCATCACTAACTGGGATTTTTCACTTTAACTGTTTTGATGAGGGAACATCAGGAAGGGAGCTAGGGTACAAAAGAGGGAAAAGGGAATCAGATTATGTGTTCATGTGGATTGTTTGACAGAAGGAGGACGATTTTAAATATTAATCATATAGTCAAGTGAGACACATAAGAAAATATAAAATACAAAATCCTATGTTCCTTTAAATTCAACACCAATTTTACCTTTGTGATGTCCATGCATCATAACCATGTCGGACTTCACAGGAATTGGAATATTGGCCTCTGGGGGGATGGTTCTGAACATTTCTGGAGCTACATTCTGGGTACAGGTCATGAAAGAAACTGCGTGCTTGGCTTCCATGTAATACATAATGTATAAGTTGCACATTTCATCACTAGATGTGCCACTGCAGGCAAAAAAAAAAAAAAAAGTAGACACAACAAATCAGCCATTCACATAAAACACATTCTTAACGCAAGAAAAATGCAACCAGTAAATCTGCCAGCCAATGGATTCAAAGGTGGAAATACTGTGCATTTATTTTATAGCTTTCATTAAAAGCCATCACAGTTTTCAACATCAAAAGCACATTGTTAAAGGCATATTTCCACTTAATAATGGAGTATCCATTTGCAGTCACTCCATGGTTATTACCAAATACCGCAGATGGAAATGGCATTTAAGTAGTAGCGAGATACTTTCTTTCCTCTTCTACATCCTTTTATTCTTGAATCCTCCTTTCATTTGCTAAAACTCATGGATTGGGCAAAGTTTTTTTCTCATGGGAAATCTTAATTATTTACTTAACAGTAAAATTCAGAACACTTCAACAGAAATATCATATATTATTTACAAGTCTTTAAAAATGGCTTTTTCCATTTAACCCTGAAAGCCTGAGATCTTGGTTTTGGTAGCTGCCTCCTTTCTCGTGGTCAGATAAATCAAGAATCATGGTTGATACTAAGACATTATAAATGTGTCCCTGACAGCTGACTCGGCACCTTGGCTTCTATAGTGAGGAAGTGATTAAGCAAAGAATACCTCAGGAATGATAGAAAATAAAATCAGCTCTCATATCTTCTAAGGGCTCAGACCTGACTAGGGGGGATGTGGAGGTGTGCAGTACAACTGAATGACACAATGTTCAAACTAGATTTTAAAACAATGGGATGGCCATTTCCAAGAAAAAAGTTCCAAATAATATAAATTATGCCTACTAGTCTATTAAATGACTTCCTCTTCCTCAATTCACATGGGTTACTACGTATCGCATTCTCATCACTAATACTAGGAAGGAATTATTTAGGTACACCTTCACAAACTTTTATATACTAAGGGAGTTTGGGTAAAGGAACATTTCCTTTTTGGTATTAGTTCTGACAATTTTTAGCAAGCCTTTACTAATAAAAAAACAAGCTATGAAGTGGACTATTTACTGTACAGAAATACGTCAGTGTTGATTTTTCCAGCAATGTCATGCGGCACTCACTTCCTCTCCATAGCAACACTAATGACATCAGTAAGGGAAGGAAAAAAAATAAAAAAGTTTTTCCAAACAGGAATGTGGTTTCTCTAAGCTCTGAAAATGGAGAGCCCCTGAGAGACCACAGGAATGAGCCCTTGCCATAAGCAGCTCTGTTTATGCTTTAAAAAATCATTTGGCTTCTCGCTCTCTGAATCTGATACCTGTCAGCGTAATTGCCTCTCCCATGAAATATAAGCAAATAGTGAAGTGCAATCCCAAACAAACACCTGTTCGCCACACATATCTTCACGTGTCAAAACACCATTCCTAAGAATTACATTTTAACAGCCTTGGAGTAGCTGCGAAAATTATGTGCAATAAAAGGAATGGCTGGTGCCAAAGTAATAAGCCAGAGCCTCTCACCATATTACCTCCCCTCCCCCCATTCAAAATGAGGAAAAATGTATAGATCAAGAGAGAGGAAAGGAATTTAAGTGTGGCTGTAGCTTAGAAAACTTAGAATCATTGTGCAGGGAGAGAAAGCAAAATAATTATGCAAGCTTCTCAAACTAATGAAAGGAAAAAATTTAATAAATGTATATAACAATAATTGAAGCTGGCAACTAATCCTTGGACAGATCTTTCCATATTTTACTGTTTAAAAACATCATGCCCATGTTCGTGTCTAAACACATGTGATTTCGCGAGACAGCCTAATCAGCTCATCAATATAGTTCATTTAAGGTACTGATTCTACCATGCAAAATTGAGCTGATCAAATAATTTCAGAATCTTTGCTATCACAAAGAAAATTTCATTCAAGAGCTGAAGAGAAAGAAAAGAGTCATACTTCACTCCTTTCCATCTATACTTGAACTTGTAGTCAAGGTAACTCTGAGCTCCTATCTGACAGAGAAACTTACATTGCCTAAACATGTTAGGACTCAAATCATCCTTGGTATCAGCAACACACTTTGCCTATTTCATTCCACATTCATTTTTCTTTCACTCAAAAAAAAAAAAAAATCTGACTTTAAACCAAACTGCTTTCTGTATTCCTAAGAGAGAATTCTGACACATCTATCCTTATTTTCCATAGAGCACAACATATGCAATTCACCTCTGTCAATCTAACGATTATTAACATGACAAAGTATAGAAGGAGATTGTGTCCACATGTCTGCCCTGGCTCTGTCGAGCAGCCCTTTAAACATTCCCTAATGCCAATATGATTTCCTAAATGATGACTACTGGCATCTCTTACATTCTAAAATCACAGTGGTGCATTTCCTTCATCTCCATCCATAATAAAGTGCTTATGTGATAACTATTTCTTTTATACCAGCCAGCTTTAAATCTAGACAAAGTGTGGTGAGCCTGAAAATAGCAAGCCCTCAAAAGCTATTTGTTGAATGAAAGAAGAATGCATAATCTATCTTAATAAATGTTTACAACCTATTACGGCATAACCTGTTACCCCTAATATATCATATTGCTGAGTCAGGTCAATTTTACAAACTCAACTGATTATAGCATTTCACAGCATTTCTGAAAAATACTTACATCTATCTGTTTATCTATGTATCATGTTCTATGAGGGTCTTTATAAAAATATATTATTTCATATGATAAAGATATGTAATAAAGATTTAAGAAAGTACCAAGTATTCTGAAATGTATAATTAAAAGAAACCATATATTGTCGGACACCATGACCATGTTTCAGCCAGTGATACTGCACTTTGATGATTCCCTCATGCCTGGCTCCTGCCCCTTACACTCAACAGATGCCAGGCTGAAAAATAACCAATGGTGAGTAATACTAATTTTGGAAAGAAATATGAAAACTCCAATGAAGTTATTTCACAAAACTTTGAATTGTTTCTTAAGAGGTTTCATGGTGCTTTTAAACTTATACATTAAGGAGTTATTAATCACATAACTTTATATTTGCATATAATACACTTTAAAATGTTGCTTAAAGTGCTATGCTTGGTTTCAATGAATATTCATTAGACATTCTCATATGTACATGAAATAACTGGTTCCAAATGAAAAATATGACACAGAAAATTGATCAAATAGGTAAATATGGTCTACCAATTCTCAAGAATTAATTTTAAGTTTTAGCATACAAACTTTTAGGCAAATTAGCTGACTTAATTAAATTGTTTTTTGTTGGGGCCGGCCCTGTGACCGAGTGGTTAAGTTCACTCGCTCTGCTTCAGTGGCCCAGGGTTTCTGCTGGTTCGGATCCTGGGCGCGGAAATGGCACTGCTCATCAAGCTACGCTGAGGCGGTGTCCCACATGCCACACCTAGAAGGACCCATAACTAAAAACATACAACTATGTACTGGGGGGATTTGGGGAGAAAAACCAGAAAAAAAAAAAGAATATTGGCAACAGTTGTTAGCTCAGGTGCCAATCTTTACAAAAAAAAAATTGCTTTTTGTTGTAGTTTAAACTTGACTAAACATTTGAAATAAATTTAGAGAAGTGTCATGTTGAGTATAAAATATATAATGTAGTCAGGCACAAAATATTGCTTCTTCATATATTAACTGGTATTATGTTATCAGTATACACACCGGTGCAACTTTGTCTAAGATATATTACCATATTTACTATTTAAAAAGAAATATTATATATATGAATTTAAAAAGGTACCATTAAGTAAATTGATTAATATGTCTTGTCTTAAACCATCTATTTTTTAATGGTTGTATTTTGAGATGAATCGCTTGTCTGGGAAAATCGATCCTTACTTTTTAAGGTGCTTTTTATTAGAACTATGATTGTTCTATCCAAGCAAAGTTTTCTCCAGTCCTAAAATTTCTACCTTAATATAGAGTTAAGCTCGGATTGGGTGGAAAAATCACTCAACTGAAAATTTTCCCAGTAGGATACAATTTTGCTGTAAAACCTAGTTTTCAGGTGGCTGCATAATAAGAAGGTTAAAAACTTGAAGCTGATGGGGCCAGCCCAGTGGTGTAGTGGTTAAATTCATGCTCTTTGCTTCTGCGGTCGGGGGTTCACTGGTTTGTATCCCGCACGCGGATCTACGCACCGCTTATCAGGCCATGCTGTGGCAGGCATCCCTTATATAAAATAGAGGAAGATGGGCACAG